>NC_138756.1:12493041-12608067 GCF_965113315.1 Podarcis vaucheri | reverse complement strand
ATTTCTTTTTTAAAATAATAATAATAAAAATAATCGTGCTTTATTTTTTAAGTTGCCAAAATTACAAACATGAGGATATATACACAGTTTGTGTGTATATGTATGTATATATGTGTGTGTGTATTTTTATATTTTTACGTTTATAAATAAAATTAAAGCTTTCCTTGTGAGCCACCAGCAAGAGACAATAGACCATTTTCGCTTCCTTCCTTGGGGTGCCGTTGACCGTGGGCCCGATCCAACAGCCGCTGGGCTCTTATAATATAAATATTATATATAAATCTATAATAAATTAATAGATTTATTATGGTTCACATATGGAGCCTCCATGGACAGAGCCAGTCTACCTTAGAAGGCTATTCTGCTTGGGGGCCAAGCCAGGAACCTGAACTCGGGCCCTGATCCAGCTGCTGCCCTTCCCCTCTCACATCTGGAGGGCTAAATTATTATTATTATTATTATTATTATTATTATTATTATTATTATTATTATTTTGCCCCAGCCACTCTGGCGGCTTCCAACCCGCACAAAATTAACAATGAAACATCAAACGTTAAAAATAACCATCGGCTCCTATATATATGTAAAAAGTCGCGACGATTTTAAAATAAACCACTTACACCCAAGAAAGCAATATGCGGCCGCTTATTAGAATCCAATAGCTAAAATTAAACCACCAGCAAGTCATTAATTAGACAGTTGACGCGTCATATAATCGAGAAAAATAGCAGCGTTGCATAAAATGCAATCGTACAAAACGACGTGAAAGGGTTAAATTAAGAAACGAAGACGAACTTATTATTATTATTATTATTATTATTATTATTATTATTATATATTGATATCCCCTCCATCTGGCTGGGTTTCCGCAGCCACTCTCGGCAAAATATTATAAAATACAATAATTCCGTCCGATATTCAAAGCTTCCCTAAACGAATTTAAAACGAAACGAAACGAAATGAATTCGGAAATCCTTCATTGCTAGAGCGCTTTCAAGGCGCTAGTCCTCAGCGAGGGGCGTTGCAGCGGGGTCAGACTGGATGAACCCTGGAACCCTGGAACCCCCTCCCTGCCTTACATTATTTCCTCTCTTCCCTCCCTCTTCCCTCTCGCTCCTCCTCTCCGTAATCTCGCACCCGGAAGGAATTTCTCCCCATCTTTCCCTCCTGACTCCGGAGAAAAAAATCCCTTTTCTCTCTGACTCTCTGTCGCCCCCCCCCTTGCTCTGGACCCCCCCTTTTCCCGGACCCCCAAACCTGACCCTTGCCTCCATCTGCCTTACTCCTTTCTCTGGGGAAAGAGCCAGGATCCTGCCCGTCCCCCCCAACTGAAGACAAGAAAGGATATGGGGCGGGAGAGAGCCATAAATCCCAATTTTATTTTTTAAGTAAGCAGAATTTTTTGGGGGTGTGTGTTGGAAAAGCAGGGTGGGAGGCAGCCTGGGAGAGGAGGTGGGAATCGCGCCCACCCGTGGGTGCCGCTGCTCCTGGATCGGGGCCAGGGTTTGGGGAGGGAGGAGGAGACAGAGAGCCATTTTTGGTGGTTTTATATCCTGGTTCTGTTCTGAGACGCCCCAGGTATAGGGCAGCATATAAATTCTAATAATAATAATAATAATAATAATAATAATAATAATAATAATAATAATGGAACCTCCAGCTGCAGGGACAGTCTACCTGGATTCCTAGCTTTTGGCCGGACTTTTCCCTGTAAATTCGATTTCCCTATTCCATAATTGTTCCCATGCTTCTGTATCTATATTATGACCCAGTGGATTTTACCCACTCACTATTATTATTATTATTATTATTATTATTATTATTATTATCTCCTGGCCTTGGCATTGACTGCTGCTGCTTTGTGGGGCAAACCCAGCCAGATGGGCAAGGAAAAAGAATATATTATTATTATTATTATTATTATTATTATTATTATTATTATTTGAATAATTCTCTCCTTTCCCCCCGGATGGGCAAGGAAAAAAGAATATATTATTATTATTATTATTATTTGAATAATTCTCTCCTTCCCCCCCGGATGGGTGAGGAATAAAAAACATATTATTATTATTATTAATGGAATAATTCTCTCCTTTCCCCCCAGGATGGGCGAGGAAAAAAGAATATATTATTATTATTATTATTATTATTATTATTATTATTATTATTTGAATAATTCTCTCTTTCCCCCCCGGATGTGTGAGGAATGAAGAATATATAATTATTATTATTATTATTATTATTATTATTTGAATAATTCTCTCTCCTTCCCCCCCCCCTGCTGCTTTTCCAGGGTCCCCATCCAGCGCATCGGAAACACCCGCCCCCCCCCCGGAAAAACCCCGCTGGGCCGCCGCTCCACCCGCCTCCCCGGATTATGGTGGTCGCTCCCTCCCTCTGCTCCATCGTGTGGCTGAGTCGCGGGTTCAAGTTGCGGGAGCGCGGCTGCACTTAAGGGGCTGGCCGGGCGCTGCGCCTCCTCGCTCCGACCCCCGGACCCCCCGGACCCGACCCATGCGGAGCCCCCCGGGAGCGTAGCGGCGAGGGGCGCCTTTCCTCATCCCTCGGCGGAGCGCTTTCCTCCGCTCGCTCCTCCCGGGAAACATGGGCAGCGCCGACGGCTTCCAGTACCGGGCCTTGTACCCGTACCGCAAGGAGCGGGAGGCTGACATTGACCTGCTGCCCGGAGACACCCTGGTGGTCAGCAAGGGGGCGCTGCAGGCGCTGGGGTTCAAGGACGGCGATGAGCAGACCCCCCACCAGATCGGCTGGATCCTGGGGGTCAACGAGCGGACCAAGCAGAAGGGCGACTTCCCCGGGACCTACGTGGAGTACCTGGGGCCCGTCAAGATCCCCCTGCCGCCCCACCGGCCCCGGGGGATCAGGCCCCTGCCGGCCGCACCAGCGTCCAAAGAGGAAGCAGGTGAGGTGCGGGGATGACGAGCGCGGTGAGCGGGGCAGATAGAAATCTAGTCTTATGTTTTTCATTTTTTTATTTAAAAAAATCGCATTTAAAAACAATTAAATTGGATTTTTAAAAACAATTAAATTGGATTTTTTTTAAAAATTAAATTGGATTTTAAAAAAACAATTAAATTGGATTTTTTTAAAAAAAATTAAATTGGATTTAAAAAAAATAAATAAATTGGATTTTTAAAAAAATTAAATTAGATTTTTAAAAATGTAAATCGGATTTTTAAAATAAAATGCATTTGGAGGAAAAGCCCTTTCTAAAGCTTTTCTGTTTGAGTTACATTGTAGCCCAAAGGCTACAATTAGGAAGTAAGGTTCTTTTTAAAGGTTTTTCACATGTGCTAAAACTGAGTCTAAGTTGCTGTTTTTTAATCGTTTAACCACATCGGTTAAGAAAAATGGATACATATGTTATAGTGTTACTGCTTTAGTTAAACAAAGTGTTTAAATTGTTATTAAGGAAATGATTGGTTTTCTCCTATAGCAGAAAAGTTGTCCAAATATAAAGTTAACTTAATAAACCTCACGATAATGTTCATCATTATCTTATGTATTTCTAAGAGTAGAACTAAATCAATAATTTCACGACTGTGAAAACTACTCTGAAAATCCATTATTCCAAAAAGGAAACCTTCATTTGGTTGTCAGTATTCCTGCTGAGCCTTTCTGTAAAAAAATGGATTTAAACCAAGTCTTACAGACTGGCGATTTAAATGGCGATTTAAATGGATTTGATTTAAGTAAAACCAACCCTGGTGATTTAAATGGTGATTTAAATGGATTTGAACTAAATAGAACCAACCCTTTTCCGTTGAGATTTCCCGCATTGCTGGGGGGGGGCGGGCGGGTTGGGCTGGATGACCGCTGGGGGTCCCCCTCCGTTTCAAGGGGTCTCTCTCTCTCTCTCTCTCGCCCCCCAAATTGACTGTCTGCTCCCCCCCGATTTCTCCTCCCCCAGGACTGGCTCTCCCCGAACTCTCTGAGCAGTTCGCTCCCCCCGAAGTGGCGCCCCCCCTGCTGTGCAGGCTGGTGGACGCCATTGAGAAGAAAGGTGAGCAGAACGGGGTGTGGGGGTGGGATGGAGGGTGCGTGGTTTTTTTTTGGGGGGTGCTAGTCCTCATGAAAAGGCTTCTAGTGAATTTGGGGAGGGGGTCTGACATTCCCTTTCCTGACGTTTTGAGCCCTTTTTTAATAATGGGGGGGGGGTTCGAAGGGGCACCTCGACTCCCCGTCTGGGAAAGAGACAGGACACCCAGAAATGATGATGATGATGATAATTACAGGCAGATGGGAGGGTTATAAATAAATTATTATTATTATTATTATTATTATTATTATTATTATTATTACAACCTGATGGGAGGGTTATAAATATATTATTATTATTATTATTATTATTATTACAGCCTGATGGGAGTGTTATAAATAAATTATTATTATTATTAGTAGTAGTAGTAGTATTAGTATTATTATTATTACTGCCAGATGGGAGGGTTATAAATATATTATTATTATTATTACTAGTTGAGCAAGGGGCTGGCAGGAACCCCGGTGGAGCATTTTACAGGAAAGGTTTTTAATTGACTTCTTTCCCCCGTGGAGAGTGGGTGGGGGTGGGGGTCCCGCGCCCCTTGAGACCCCCAAGTCGACCGGCTTTGTGTTTTCCCCACAGGGCTGGACAGCGCATCTCTCTATCGGACGTCCTGCTCACAGCTGAGGCTGGGAGCTGGTGAGTGGCAGGCGGATGGCATGCAATAATTCCATTAAAATGATGATGATGATGATGATGTTGTTGTTGTTGTTGTTATTTTCTCCCCCCAGACTGGGCTGCGTCCGGCGACTTGGACGCCTTCGATCCCCCGTCTCTGGGAGAGGCTCTCAAGGGGTACCTGCAAGACCTGCCCACCCCGGTGGTCCCGCCTGGACTCGGGTGCGAAATCCTGCGCATCCTCCAGGGTGAGGCGTATTCTCATTTCCACAAACATTTGGGGGGCTGTGTGTGTATATATACAGGGGTACACTGGTTCCCAAACTTAATCCGTTCCCCCAAAATAGGGGGCATCTTATAGACGGAAAAATGTGCTCCGGAAATTCCGTTCCAAAACCAAAGCGTTCCAAAACCAAGGCATGCTTTTGCATAGAAATTCATGCAAAACAGATTAATCTGTTCCAGGCTTTTAACAGCAACCCCTAAAACAGCAATTTAACGTGAATTTTACTATCTAACGAGTCCATCGATCCATAAAACAAAAGCAATAATCAGTGTACTGTACTATAAAATAAATAAGGAAGTATTGTAGATGATCAAAATTAGAATTACTATTTTTTCTTTACCTGCACTGATGACGGTCCTTGTTTGGATGGGGGGCTTTTATCCATTTCCGCAGTCAATCAATCAATCAATCAATCAGTAGCTGAACTGGGTTAACCGAAGTTAACCAAAAAAGCCTCAAAAACGCAAAATAAAGATCAAAAGTGCCAAACTTCATCCGTTCTGGAAGTCCATTTGTTCAGAAATTTTGGTGCAATTTTGGACATTATTTTTTAGGGGGAAAACCTCGCACACGGGAAGAATGGAATAAATTTAATGATTATTTAGTTAAATTTGTGAAGTTAAACTAACTGAAAACATCTTGCAGATACTTAATTGGGCTTAGGATGTTATTTATGTTAAGTGATGAATTCATATGTTCAATTCTATAAGGTGACGATTTAAGGATGTTCATGTCGAAGTTATATTTCATAAAAATTGGGATTTGGAAAACCGTTCAAAGGACAGGCAACGAAATTCAACCAAGGGGAAGCGAGGAAGTCGCTTAACAAAGTTAATAAGTGTAATTTTCAATAAGGCGATGATTTATGTTTGGTGTGTTTGTTTGTTTATAATATTGTGAAAACCAATAAAAAATGGGAAAAGAAAAACCTTGCACACGGAAAAATACAGTTTGATTACCAAGGTACCCCTGAGCGCGCGCAGAGTGCCTCGGTTCTCCTGGACCCAGGACTTTGGGGGGGGGTCCTTTGAGCCCCCCAAATCTGTCTCTTCTCTCTCTCTTTTTTGGAAATCAACCCCCTCCTTTCCTTTTTTGCAGACGCGCCTCCTCCGGACTCGGGCCGGCAGCATCTCCTGTCTCTCCTGTCTCCGCCGGCCATGCCCCTGGCGCACTTGCTGACGCTGCAGTTCCTCCTGCGCCACTGGGCCAAGGTGGCAGAGCAGGCCGAGAGCAACGGGCTGGGGCCCCGGGCCCTGGGGGAGCAATTCGGGGGCCTGCTCCTGCGGGGGGCGCCGGCCGCCAGGTGGGTCAGAACCCGAACCCGGGACCCTTCTCTGGACATCCGCTCTGTTCTGTTTTATTCCGCCCTGAGACCTCCGGGTAGAGTTAATCGCGGCCTGTGTGTGGATTATTAAGGGGGTAACCCTGGGGTCTTTTCTGCCCCCCAGCGCTGAGGGGACCCCGGATTTCTCTGCCCTTTTCCTGGAGCTGCTCCTGGAGGCGAAAGACCCCGAGGCTGATTTGCCCCCGCCGGGTAAGAATCGGGAGCTGGTTCTGGGTGCGAGTGGCGGCGGCAGTGGCATAGCGTGGGGGGTGCAGGGGGGGCCGGCCGCACCGGGCGCAACATCTGGGGGTTAGGGTTAGGGGGCGCAAATGCTACCCATGATATTTTTTATTTTATATTATTTTATATTTTTATTATTTTATTCTATATTTGATTTTATATTATTTATTTTATTCTATATTTGATTATTTTATGTTTTTATTCCTTATTTTATCCTATGTTTTATTTTATATTTTATTATTTTATATTATTTATTTTGTTTATTTTATATTTTATTTCATATTGATTTAATTGATTAATTAGATGGGGGCGGGACAGGAAATGGTCCTCAGGCTTTTCTTAACCCCCCCTGCCCCCCCCAATTCCCACTTTCTCTTTCCAGCCCTGCCCCCCAAACCCAAGCCGGCAGCCTCCGCCCCCCTGGCCAACGGGAACGGCCCCACCCTCCAGGACGCCGAGTGGTACTGGGGCGACATTTCCAGGTAACGGGGGGCTGGGGGGCAGTATTCGTGCATTGTAATATTTTTAATATTGAATATTGCGTTTTATTCTTTTGCCGGAAGCCGCCCAGAGCAGCTGGGGAAACCAGGGTCGAAATAATAAATTATGATGACAAATGGAAATAAAGAATCGGCATATGAATGCAAATAAATAATCCCCGTCTCCCCCAGGGAGGAAGTGAACGAGAAGCTCAGAGACACCCCCGACGGGACGTTCCTGGTCCGGGACGCATCCAGCAAAATCCAGGGCGAATACACACTGACGCTCAGGTGAGTCCAGCCCCCCGGTCTTGGGGGGGAGAGGCAAAAACTGCCCTCCAAGTTTTGCAAAGAAAAGAAAAATAGGCATTGTTAACCCGTGGAACTCCCTGCCACTTGACGGTCGCTGATTCGGCTCCCAAAAAGGATCTGGCAAATGGATTTCTGTATCCCAATGCTGGGAATATTATTTTCTTGCACGATTCCCATGTTGCCGGTACCCTCCTTTGCAAAACATCGAAATAAAATGTTATGTATTCCGTATCTTCTTTTTGGGACTTTGCAAAAAAAGTTCAAAAAAGCAACTTTGGCCAAAAAACTCCCCAAACGATTACAGAATTTAAAAGCTCAAGACAAGATAAAATGCTGTAGAATCACATTTTTATATCATTTATGGCCGTTCATCTCCCAGGAAGGAAACTGACCTGTAGGGAAAACGAGAGAATGGACGTATTTTTGTAAACTAAGAATTCTTTAATAAAAATATATTTAAAAGGAAGAGAAGGAAGGAAGGAAGAGGAGAGAGAGAGAGAGCAAAAGGAAGAAAGAAAGAAAGAAAAAGAAAGAAAGAAAGAAAGAAAGAAAGAAAGAAAGAAAGAAAGAAAGGGAGGGAGGGAAGGAAGGAAATGAAATGAAAAAAGGAAGAGAAGGAAGGAGAGAGAGAGAGCGAAAGAAAGAGGGAGGGAAGGCAGGAAGGAAGGAAGGAAGGAAGGAAGGAAGGAAGGAAGGAAGGAAGGAAATTAGGTGGCGAAGGAAGGAAGGAAGGAAGGAAAGAGAGAGAAGGAAGGAAGGAAGGAAGGAAGGAAGGGGTGAGAGAGAGAGAGAGAGAGAGAAAGAAGGAAGGAAGAAAAGAAGAAGGAAGGAAGGAAGGAAGGAAGGAGAAATTAGGTGGCGAAGAAAGGAAAAAATGAAGGAGGAGAAGGAAGAAAAGAGAGAAGGAAGGAAGGGAAGAAAGAAAGAAGGAAGGAAAGAGAAGGAAGGAAGGAAAGGAAGAAAGAAGGAAAGAAAGGGAGGGAAGGAAGGAAGGAAACCCTTCTGACATCAAAGTATCCCATTGGCCGATTAAATTCCCTCACCTATTCCCCGGGTCCCGGTTGCGAATCCTGCTCTGCCTGGCCCCCCACGTCTGACGCCCGTCTCTCCCTCCTCCTCCTCCCGGCAGGAAAGGAGGCAACAACAAGCTGATCAAGATCTTCCACCGCGAAGGGAAGTACGGCTTTTCGGAGCCGCTGACCTTTGGCTCGGTGGTGGAGCTCATCACCCACTACCGGCACGAGTCCCTGGCCCAGTACAACGCCAAGCTGGACACCCGACTCCTCTACCCCATCTCCAAGTACCAGCAGGTGGGTCGCGGGGGGGGGGAGCCCCGTCCTGAGAAACAAGGGGGGGGTCGTCCGGGCCAGGTTCCAGCAAAAAAAAAAACCAAGCTAGAATTCCAGGTAGACTGCGCCTGCAGCTGGAGGCTCCATTATTATTATTATTATTATTATTATTATTATTAACCCCAAGAAATCCAGGTAGACTGCGCCTGCCGCTGGAGGTTCCATCATCATCATTATTATTATTATTATTATTATTATTATTATTAAAAACCCCCAAGAAATCCAGGGAGACTGTGCCTGCAGCTGGAGGCTCCATTATTATTATTATTATTATTATTATTATTATTATTATTATTATTATTAAAAAACCGCCAAGAAATCCAGGTAGACTGTGCCTGCAGCTGGAGGCTCCATTATTATTATTATTATTATTATTATTATTATTATTATTATTATTATTATTAAAAAACCGCCAAGAAATCCAGGTAGACTGTGCCTGCAGCTGGAGGTTCCATTATTATTATTATTATTATTATTATTATTAAAAACAACAACCTGGAAATCCAGGTAGACTGCGCCTGCAGCTGGAGGTTCCATTATTATTATTATTATTATTATTATTATTATTATTAAAAACAACAACCTAGAAATCCAGGTAGACTGCACCTGCAGCTGGAGGTTCCATTATTATTATTATTATTATTATTATTATTATTATTATTATTATTAAAAAACCCCAAGAAATCCAGGGAGACTGCGCCTGCCGCTGGAGGTTCCATCATTATTATTATTATTATTAAAAAACCCCAAGAAATCCAGGGAGACTGCGCCTGCAGCTGGAGGTTCCTCTATTATTATTATTATTATTATTATTATTATTATTATTATTAAAAAACCCCAAGAAATCCAGGTAGACTGCGCCTGCAGCTGGAGGTTCCTCTATTATTATTATTATTATTATTATTATTATTATTATTATTAAAACAACAACCAAGAAATCCAGGTAGACTGTGCCTGCAGCTGGAGGTTCCATTATTACTATTATTATTATTATTATTAAAAAAACCCCCAAAAAATCCAGGTAGACTGTGCCTGCAGCTGGAGGTTCCATTATTATCATTATCATTATCATTATTATCATCATTATTATTGGAATTTATCTACTGCCCCTCTGCCCAGAGGTCTCAGGCCTCAGCATCCTCTTTCCCCAGGGGCCGGAAAGCTGCCCCACCGCCAAAAGCCGCCAGCGGGATCCGAGTTCGAGAGCATCGCAATTGATTGATTGATTAGATTTGTATACTTCTGGGGTTCCCGGCCGTCAGCGCGAAGGCGGCCCACCCACCTCCTTCCTCGGAGGTCCCCCGGCGGAGCTTGGAGGGCTGCCGGCCTGGGTTTCTCGATCCGGGGTTCCTGCGGGTTGGGATGGATGACCCCTGGGGGTCCCACCATGTCCGGCTTCTCCTTGGCAGGACCAAGTGGTGAAGGAGGACAGCGTGGAGGCCGTCGGGGAGCAGCTGAAGGTCTACCACCAGCAGTACCAGGACAAGAGCCGGGAGTATGACCTGCTCTACGAGGAATACACCCGCACCTCCCAGGTGAGCCGGGCTCGGGCAGGCAGCAGCACTTGCGGGGCCCAGCCGGAGCCGAATTTCGCACCCGGGACCCGCTGCTGCAAAGCGGGCTTGCTCTGAACCTTCAGCTTCTAGTCCTCAGCGTGAACTCTGCTCAATAAGAGCCTGCAAGAAGCTGCCTTGCGCCCTTGGTGTTGCCCACACGGGCTGGCAGGCAGCCTCCCTTGCGGTCGCTCTTAACCTTCAGCTTCTAGTCCTCAGCGTGAACTCTGCTCAATTGGGGGGGGGGTTCCTGCGGGCGGCTGGCAAGGGGGTCTCCCTCTCACCGCACCCCCCCCTCTCTTCCTCACCCCCCCCCCAGGAGCTGCAGATGAAGCGGACGGCCATTGAGGCCTTCAACGAGACCATCAAGATCTTTGAGGAGCAGTGCCAGACGCAGGAGAAGTGCAGCCGCGATTACATCGAGCGCTTCCGCAGGGAGGGGAACGACAAGGAGATCCAGCGGTTATTACCATTATTATTATATAATTATCCTGCAAGCTCTGGTTATTATTACTATTATTATTAATAATAATAATAGTCCTGCAAGCACTGGTTGTTTTTTTGATGATGATGATGATGATTATTATTATTACATATAACGCTTATCCTGCAAGCCACCCCCACATCTTCGGATGAGTTTGAAAAATTTATATAATGCTTTAAAATGTCTTTATCGTTTATACCCCGCCTGGCTCAGAATCCTGATGAATTCGGAGAAGCTGAAATCTCGCGTTGCCGAAATCCACGACAGCAAAATGCAGCTGGAGGAGGACCTCAAGCAGCAAGCGTCCGAAAACCGGGAAATTGACAAGCGCATGAACAGCCTCAAGCCGGACCTCCTGCAGCTGCGGAAACTGCGCGACCAATACTTGGTGTGAGTGCGAGGGCCCTGGCCGCCCAGTGGTTAGAGCACCCGCTTCAGGCAGACCCGGGTTCAACCCCTCCTCTCCAAACCAGCCTCTCTCTTTTTTGCCCGTAACCATGAGGACTAGCGCCTTGCTTTGTCTCCCAAGGCTCGACCCAAGTTCGAATTCTCCCGCTTGGCTGCTCGGGCCGGCCTGAGATTCGAATCCGCCACCAGGTGGAACGAGGGGCGGAGCTCGTCCTACGAGGGGGTCCTGATTTTTCCCCTCTCCCCCCCCCCAGGTGGCTGACCCAAAAGGGGACGCGGCAGAAGCAGATCAACGAGTGGCTGGGGATCAAGAACGAGACGGAGGAGTAAGTTTATTTCATTTGCAGCTTCTCTCTTCCTTCCTTCCTGCCTCCCTCCCTCCCTTCTCTTTATTTCCTTCCTTTTTCCCTTCATTCTATTCCTTCCTTCTCTGTTCTTCCTTCCTTCGTTCTTTCCTTTTTTCCCTTCTCTTCCTCTCCCCCTTCCTTCCTTCCTTCCTTCTCCTTCCCTCCTTTCCTTCCCTTCCCTTCCTTCCCTTCCTTCCTTCCTTCCTTCTCTTTCTTTCTTTCCTTCCTTCCTTTCCTTCTTTCCTTCTTTCCTTCCTTCTCTTTCCTTCCTTCCTTCCTTCCTTCCTTCCTTCCTTCTCTTTCTTTCTTTCTTTCTTTCCTTCCTTCCTTCCTTCCTTTCCTTCTTTCCTTCTTTCCTTCCTTCTCCTTCCTTCCTTCCCTCCTTTCCTTCCCTTCCCTTCCTTCCCTCCCTTCCTTCCTTCCTCCCTTCCTTCCTTCCTTCCTTCCTCCCTTCGTCCCTTCCCCTTTCATTTTATTCTGACAAAGCAACAATCACAAATAAACAAGAATAAAAACGGACACCCCACCACCAAGACCCTTCCATTGTAACACAACCATGATATTATTCTTTTCCCCCAAACGGCCCACAAATCATTTCCACCCTTTGAAGAATCCTCTCCTTCTTCCTTCCATTCCTTCATTCCCCCGCTGGGTCTTTGCCACCTCCACATCGTATCCCATCGGCGTCGACCTTTCGGCGCCTGGGCTGTCCCCCGTCGGAGGCCGGATACTGGGGAAGGGGCAGAACTGGGGCGCTGGGCCTCCAAACTGGGCACGGAGGAGACCCCCCTCTCCCCTTGGCCTCTCTTTCCGCCGCAACCTTTCTGCTTTTTTCCGCCAGCCACTACTCCATGATGGAGGACGAAGAGGAGCTCCCTCACCACGAGGAGCGGACGTGGTACGTGGGCAAGATCAACCGCACGCAGGCCGAGGAGATGCTGGCGGGCAAGAGAGACGGCACCTTCCTCATCCGGGAGAGCAGCCAGCGCGGCTGCTACGCCTGCTCCGTCGTGTGAGTCTCGGGGGGACGGGACACCGGGGGGTCATCCATCCCAACCCGCTGGCGACACTCTGTTTTTTAATTGCTATTCTGGTTTGGGAAGCAGGAAAGCGGTGCCTGCTTTCAATATGTGCATGCCAGAGAGAAGCTGTGTGGTTGAGAGATTGTAGAGTCATGGAGTGGGACCCCGGAGGGTCATCCATCCCAACCCGCTGGCGACGCGTTGGTTTTTAATTGCTTTCCTGATTTTGGAAGGGGGGAAACTGTGCCTGCTTTTCTTATGTGCCTGCCAGAGAGAAGTTGTGCGGTTGCGGGATGGTAGAGTCGTGGAGCGGGGCCCTTCACGATTTAAATCACTGGTCAGTAAGACTCCGATTTAAATCTTCTTTTTTTACGGAAAGGTTCAGCCTTGCTGGCCTCACCTTAATATTTACAACCAGACGAAGTTTCCTTTTTGGAATGATGAATTTTCAGAGTAGTTTTCACAGTTGTACAGTGGTACCGTGGGTTTCATACGCTTCAGGTTACAGACTCCGCTAACCCAGAAACAGTGCTTCAGGTTAAGAACTTTGCTTAATGATAAGAACATAAATCCATGCTCTGGCAATGCGGCAGCAGCGGGAGGCCCCATTAGCTAAAGTGGTGCTTCAGGTTAAGAACAGTTTCAGGTTAAGTACGGACCTCCGAAACGAATTAAGTACTTAACCCAAGGCACCACTGTATTGGAAATTACCTGCTACACCGCTTTATGGCTGCGAAACCAGGTCATGATATTTTGCCCTGGCCTTTAAAGAGATGCACACCTTGTGGAACAATAAGGAACCTTAATATTTTGGAAGATGGGACTTGTGAACGTCAAAGCAGCCGAAAAATGAGAGGATTGGACCCTTCTGAGCTCGAAGCAACAAAAATTTGGCAAAATATTTGGATTTTATGATATGTATTGGCATAATTCGGATTAATTAATGAGACGTGATTGGATTGTTAAATGGAAATTTAATGAATTTTTTTTTTAAGAACCTTAATATTTAAAGAACCCGTTCTGCGCCTCTCTGACGCTCCCCCCCCCCCCGTTCCCGCCCCGCAGGGTCGACGGCGACACGAAGCACTGCGTCATCTACAAGACGGCCACCGGCTTCGGTTTCGCGGAGCCCTACAACCTCTACGCCTCACTCAAGGAACTGGTCCTCCACTACAAGCACACCTCGCTGGTGCAACACAACGACTCGCTCAACGTCACCCTGGCGTACCCCATTTTCCCGCTGCCCCCCAGATGAAGGCCGGCTTGGGGGGTGGCTCTCTGCTCCACGAAATTCCCCCTCCCCGAAAAACTGCCCCTTTCCCCCTCTCCCTTTCGCCCCCAAACCCCAATATATATATATATCTCAATTATTTTCCTTTGCAACAGCATCCGGGGGCTGTTTTCCTTTCCAACTTTCCCCTTTCTTTTTGGTGCTAGCAATGCTTTCTCCACTAAGGGGGGGGGCAGCGACTTTCCTAAAGCTTTTTTAGGTCCCCCCCCCTCCTAAAAAAAAACCCCAACACTCCTTATCTCTGAAGGACGGGCACAGATCTTATTTTTCTTGGCAGAGACAAATCTGGTACTCGCTGTTCCCGTGGGGACAGTTTGGCTCTTTTCGTTTTGCAGGGGGGGCGTTCCTGTTTTATTTTTTACGCCGCTCCCCAGCCCTCCGCACTCGCCCCCCCCAGCCCAACGGTGTTGGGTCTCCTATGCAGAATTATGTTTCGTTTCTTCTTAAATATGCAAAAAAAGAGTGAGAGAGGGAAACAAGCCCTCTTGCAGCCATCTCCTATCTCTCAAGCTATTTTACCAGCTGCTGGGCAGGGAAATAGATCCTAACCCCCCCTCCAAAAAAAAAAAAAAAAATTCCCACTTGCTTCTGTGTCTCTGCCTCGGTTTGCCACGGTTGTAAAATGGGCGCAGGTTTTGCGTCCCCCGTGAGGCTTCCTTTTCCCGTGCCAGGAAAAAGTCTGGGGTCCTCAGAGCCCCCCCTTTCTCCTCTTTACACATAAAGCCATTTGTTGCCCCCCACCCAGCTAAGAGGGGCGGATAACGGGGGTAACAGGAACAAGCCAATCTCTCCCCTTCCTAAAATCGGGGTTCCCCTTTGCACACCCCAAGTGTGCCTGCTCTCTGCACCCCAAAGTCTGGAGCGGGGGGGGGGGCTTGCAAAATCCTTTTTTCCTCCCCCCGAAAAAGAGCCATTTGAACACTACAAATCTCCCCTCCCCTTGCGTAACATGTGTTGTGCTTTGTGCATGCGACAGGCCTTGTTCGGGTCCGCCATTCGAACCCAGGACCGGTTTCCTTTTTGTCTTCCTAGCAGGAAACCCCTTAGGATCTCCCCCCCCCCAAGAAATGCTCTCTTCCTCCCCCCCAAAAAAAATAAAATCCATATTTTTGCACCCTTCCAAAAGTGTGTGAGAGAGAGCTAGGGTTATAACTTTTTGACAACCTCGCAGCTCAGCCGGACGAACTTTTGCCTAAAAACGAACCGTCTTGCCATTTCCAAATCTTTGGGGGAAAGGTTATTTCTCTAAATCAATAAATCAATAAATCGATTTTTGCCTAGGGGACTGTATTATGCATTTTGTAATGTCTGCACAGCATACAGGAAAAATAGAGCTTGCAAATTTAATTTAATTTTCTTCGTTCAGAGCTTGCAAACTTCCGAATACTTGTGCATTGTTTTGTACATTGCACACCCCTTATTGCTTTGAATAAATCAAAGTGGCGGCTTTTCTTTGCTTTCTGCCGCAAATGCCATCGAGTTCCTACAACCCCTTGAATTGCACTTTTTTTATATATAGACTGATTTTTGGATTCTTTCAGAACATTCTCGGCCGTTTCAGGAAGTTCTGGGCAGCTGGGAAAAGTTTGAAACTGTTCTGTGAATATTTTTTTTTAAGTGCAGGTACTTATGAGTAGCAACGTGACTCCCAACTTTTCCTTCCCCCCGTTTTTGGGGACGAATTAGTCGGCTTTTCAATGTTTCCAGGCAAAAGTTCATCCCTTTAGGCTACAAGAAATCAGTATTTTGGGGAGAAAGTCAAAAAGTTATAACCCAAGTGTGCATCTCGGTTGTGCAAAGGAGTCGTTTACGAAAGTACCCCCAGTTGCAAAAAACCGTTTCCCCTTTCTAGGTTATACACAGATATGCAATATAACATTTTGACGCACCCCAAACCCCCATTTCCTGCCTCCCCCCTCATCAATTTTGGATGTTTAAGTGGGTCTTTTCTTAATTATTACTGCCCCCGCCGAAGTTTCCAGCAAATGAGAAAGTTCACCCGAGAACCGCCGTGTATTTGTGTCCGAGATTTGTTACTGTAAGATACATAGATTAAAAAAAGGGGGAGGGAGGGGAGAATTATTTAAAAGCAAAGTTTTGTACGGTACTTTAAAAATAAAATAAAAGGTGTTCATGCAAAACGTGGCTTTGGGGCGTCGCGGTTATTTCTGCCCCTCCGACTCTGTCTCCTCGTGCGTGAAGGCGAGGCGGAAGAAACATAGTTTCGCAATGAATTGCAGAATCGAGAACGGTAAGGGACCCCCAACGGTCATCTAGTCCAGCCCCCTTTTGCCCAAAACGGGACTTGAACCCGTGACTTGTGAGTTTAAGAGTCTCTTGGTACAGTCGCAACTAGGGCCAGGGCCTTTTCAGTACTGGCCCCGACTTCGTGGAAGAGACCAGGGCCCTGCAGGACTCAACATCTTTCCGCAGGGCCTGCAAGACGGAGCTGTTCCGCCTGGCCTTTGGCTTGGACTCAGTCTGACCCTTATGTTTCCCTCCCCTTATGGTCTTGACTTTTAAAATGAGGCTGCATTTTAAATTGCATTTTAACACGTATATTAAATGGGTTTTTTTTCCTTTTCCTATTATGTTTTTACTGTAATTTTACGGGTGTTAGCTGCCCTGAGCCGGGCTCTGGCCGGGGAGGGCAGGGTATACATAAAAATTATTATTGTTATTATTACTGACTAAGCTTAAATAGACTTAAAATTGAACTTGAAGGGGGGCACATTCATTTTAAAACGCTGCAAATCTCTGTGGGTTTCTTGTGGCTTTTTCACATTTATTTGCCACTTTCTCTCCTGCGAAGTTCTCAAGGCGTCTTGCGGGGCTCTCCCCCTTATCTCTGTTTTTAGCCTCACAGCAACCTTGCAAAATAGTCTGGGAGGGAGCGGCTGACCCATGCTTCCTCGCCAAGCAGGAATTCGAACCCGGGTCCCTGTCGAATCCCCACAGCGACCCGGCAAGGAGGGAGGTTGGGCTGAACGAGGGACCCCCAAGGTGCTTGCTGGCCGAGCGCGAGGATTCGAACCCAAGTCCTGGCCAGGCACTCGAGTCTGAACTTGAGTGGCGACACCCGCGTTGGCGGGGTTGGGCTGGATGACCCCCGGGGGTCCCTCCCAGCTGTGATCTTTCAATCCCTCGCCAGAGGGAGATCTGGAACGGACAAGGCCCTGTTGGCCGAATTTTCCTGGCGGGAAATTAAAGGGATATAAAGGCAAGACGTTGTTGGGTTTTGTGCGTTTTCTTAGAACCAGCGTTTTAAGGAACAGAGAAGGGGGAAGAGAAAGAGTGAGGCTTTTTTCCGGAAAAGAGAAGTGAGACTCGTGGGTCTTAATCTGGGCACGAGGGGGTGGCAGTTCCCGTTTTCTGGAGGTGGCTAAAGCTGGCTGACTTTGAACCGTTTGCAGCAGGGATTTCAAGCGGTAGAAAGAATAGAACCTCCTGCAAATAAAAGTTGCATTTTCAGCTGAATTTGGGGGGAGCATCTGTCGCCCGGAGCTATTTCAATGGCTTCCACTCGACGTGCTCCTTGCAAACAGCCAAAAGCCTGCAGATTTTGATAAATACAGTGGTCCCTTGGTTCTCAAACTGAATCCGTTCCAAAACCAAAGCGTTCCAAAACCAAGGCCTGCTTTTCCCATAGAAAGGAATGCAAAATGGATTAATCCGTTCCAGAGTTTTAAAAACAACGCCCAAGACAGCAATTGAACATGGATTTTACTATCTAACGAGACCATCGATCCCTAAAATGAAAGCAATGTGCCGTACTATAAAATAAATAAGAACAGTATTGTAGATGATAAAAATTAAAATTATCCCCCCCCCCTTTAGCGGCATTGATGATAGTCATTGTTTGGATGGGGGGGCTTTTATCCATTTCCGCAGTCACACAATCAATCGATCAGTAGCTGAACTGGGTTCCACAGAGTCACAGAAACAAAAGAAGAGACACAAAAACGCAAAATAAATAGCGCAAGCAGACCTCAGCATAACGCTCAAATCAGAAGCGTAACACTCAAAACGGATCACGTTTGGCTTCCAAAAAAAGTTCGCCAACTGGAACACTTCCGGGTTGGCAGTGTTTGGGTTCAAAGTTGTTTGAGTACCAAGGCGTTTGAGAACCAAGGGACCGCTGTAATAATATTTCTTATCAACGGAAAGTTTGGTGCGGTGCAAGGAAGCTTTCGTCCCAGGGGGGAAAGTCAAGAGAACCATCAGTGGTTATTACTTTAGGACAGGGGTAGGCAACCGAAGGCCAGGGGTCCGGATCCAGCCCAATCCCCTTCTCAATCTGGCCCGCGGACTGTCTGCGAATCAGCGTGTTTTTACATGAGTAGAACATGTGCTTTTATTTAAAATGCATCTCTGGGTTATTTGTGGGGCATAGAAATTATTTCATTCCCCCCCCCAAAAAAATATATAGCCTGGCCCCCCACAAGGTCCGAGGGACAGTGGACCAGCCCCCTGCTGAAAAAGTTTGCTGACCCCTGCTCTAACGCCTTATTTCCCAACACGACTTTTTGCTTCCTGGAAAGTCCGCGAATCAGTGTGTTTTTACATGAGTAGAATGTGTCCTTTTATTTAAAATGCATCTCTGGGTTATTCGTGGGGCATAGGAATCCGTTCATTTATTTATTCTTTCAAAATATAGTCTGGCCCCCCACAGGGTCTGAGGGACAGGGGACCGGCCCATGGCTGAAAAAGGCTACTGACCCCTGCTCTAGGGTGCATGGTTTCATTTCGGCAGGTAAGACTCACCTGTGCATGGGATGGAGATGCTTGCAACATCAACAGCCCAGCAAATCTCCCTTCTGCATTAGTCAGAGCTTTGGATCTGAGGCAAAGGAGGCAGATCTGTGTCTCTCTTCCTTCCAGCTCTCCGACTCCACCCTGGCTCCTGTTTTCCTGCCTAGCAGCTGGGTGAGGGGGCGGAAAGAAAAAGCCCCACCCATGAACCCGGCGGGGCCCCCTCAGTTGCAGCTCCTGCAACCTGGTTCAGGTGCTGATGATGACGACATTGAGGCCACCGGAAAACTTGTCCCACTGGTTCCGAATCCTGGAGAGGATGTTGTAAACAAAATCTGCCCTTTTTCCCTTATGGGGTACCCAAGAGTTCATCTAGAGTCCTTAAGTGGGTTCCCTATCGGTAGGAGAAAATAACAGAGGCCAAGCAGAGAATATTGGGAAGCCAGAGGAGGAACCCAGAACAATGGGGTGCAAGCTCTTATATTTGTTGTTGTTGACTCATTTAGTGGTGTCCTCCTCTTCGTGGCCCCCTGGACCAGAGCAGGCCAGGCCCTCCTGTCTTCCACTGCCTCCCACAGTTTGGTCAAACTCATGCTGGCAGCTTCGAGAACACTGTCCCACCATCTCGTCCTCTGTCGTCCCCTTCTCCTTGCGCCCTCCATATTTCCCAACATCAGGGTCTTTTCCAGGGAGTCTTCTCTTCTCCTGAGGTGGCCAAAGTCTTTGAGCCTCAGCTTCAGGATCTGTCCTTCCAGTGAGCACTCAGGGCTGGTTTCCTTCAGAATGGAGAGGTTGGATCTTCTTGCAGTCCATGGGACTCTACATAAGACCTTAGAATTCTTATTCTACATAAGGCCTTAGAATTCCTATAAGAAGCTTTTTTTTTTGGAAATCAAAGTTGTTGTGCTTTTCTTTTATGAAAACAAAGTTTCCTGGGAAACCCTGTAAAGATGAGGACATGAGTACTCAGATATATTTAAACGCTTTTCAATAATATTCGTGATCTTTCCCCCTGCCCACCCCACCCCTGCTACGCCCATGCCCACTTTGAAGAGCTGAGGATCTGGGGGGTTTTGGGTTTTGTGACATGCAAACTCCCAAGCAAAAACGGGCGCCTTATCTCTCTCCCTTCCGTGTCAGCTGCCAGTTCCAAAGTCCAGCCTTTTTGTTGTCAAGCGCAAAAAGTTGCTCAACAGCTTGTGTCAGCAGATCGGCTCCGCCTGGGGGCTTGCACAATTTCCCTTGCTAGGTGGCAAATATCTGGGTAGTGTTGAATTCTTGCAGGCATGCTGCGACCTGAGGCGACCCACCCACCCGCCTCCTTGCCAGGCAGGCAGGCAGTCCACTGTCCAATCTGAACTGGGGGGGGGTGGTCCCCAGAGGAGCCAAATCCTAGGGGCCTCGCCCGTCCAATAAAACACTGGTGCGCATTGCCATTCAAATAGCGTGTGCCTGACACCTCATGCCATCGGTTATGCTAGGTGGGGCTTATTTTTATTCAAGTTGGCACCCCCCCCCACTCTCCAGGAACTTCCCATCCCCTCCAAGGTTTCTCCCCTGAAAAGAGGGACGTCCTATTCCATCCCCTCCAACGTTTCTCCCCTGAAAAGAGGGACGTCCTATTCCATCCCCTCCAACGTTTCTCCCCTGAAAATAGGGACGTTCTATTCCATCCCCTCCAACGTTTCTCCCCTGAGAAGAGGGACGTCCTATTCCATCCCCTCCAACGTTTCTCCCCTGAAAATAGGGACGTCCTATTCCATCCCCTCCAAGGTTTCTCCCCTGAAAAGAGGGACGTCCTATTCCATCCCCTCCAATGTTTCTCCCCTGAAAATTGGGACGTCCTATTCCATCCCCTCCAACGTTTCTCCCCTGAAAAGAGGGACGTCCTATTCCATCCCCTCCAACGTTTCTCCCCTGAAAAGAGGGACGTCCTAGGGAAAAGCGGGACTTTCCGGCATCAAATCAGAAACCGACACAGCTTCAAAGAGGATTGCAAAACAGATTTTTTTTTTTTTTTAAAAGAAGTATTGTAAACATGTTAGCACGCTAGCAGGCTGGGAGTAAGTTCAGCAGTAAAAAAAAGTTACTTTGAGAAACAAGCTGAGAAAATCAGCTATAGATTAGTTATAATATACAGCAGCAAAAAATAACCGTGAAAGGGTTTGAGGGACGTCTTTAAAGGGAATGCTTCCAGGAAAATGTTTGGTTAATTGTATTTTATTTGTGGGGGGAGGGACGACCTATTTTTCCCCTGCAAATCCCTGGAAAATATTTTCTTTCTTTGGCGATCACTCCTAGCAAGACTGTCTTCCATGGACACGGTATTTCCCCTGGAAAACAGGGGCAATTGGCAGGCCTGCAACATCTGGAAGCCCCCAAACGGTTTTCTGGTTGTTGCTTTGAAACAGGCGCGCGCACAGTGGTCTTTCCCCTAAATCTCCGGGTCTGGGGCTTCCCAAAAGTCCGGCTCCTCCTCCTCCTCTGGAGCAAGTCAGGGGCCGGCTGACTCACACACACACAAAACCGCAGCAGAAGAAGACGAACGGGTTGCGAGGAGGAAGAAGAGGGAAGGGCGGAGCCGGCCAAGGGGGTTTTTAAGAGCCGCCCGTCTCGCCCCCGCCGTGCGCACTCCGCCTTGCCGTTGCGCACAGCCCGGCACCTCTCCTCGCCATGGCTCCCGGCTGGCTCCTGCCCATCGCCGCTTTCTGCTGCCTGGGGGGCGCGGCGGGCATCGCCCTGGGGGGCACCCCTTGCCCCTACCCCCCGCACCAGTGGTGCGGCTCCAGCGAGATCGCGCAGGCTTGCAAGGTGAGGAAAGGGAAAGCGAAGGTGGAGAGGGAAAGCGCAAACTCTTTGCGCGCAGGCGAGGTGGCAAATCCGGAGCCGGGCGGAGGGGAGGGGTGGCCACCCACGTTGCGGGTGGGGTGGGAGGGGGGTGTTGTAAGCAAAAATTGCCTTTCTTCCCTTATGGAGTATCCAAGAGCCCATATAGAGTCCTTACATAGGTTCCCTATTGGTAGGAGAGAATAACAGAGGCCAAGCAGAGAATACTGAGAAGCAAAGCAGCTAGTAAGCTTGATCTTTATTGATCTGTTGCAACAGGGTGCTCCCCTCACCTGCAGGAGAGAGGAGGGACCCAGAAAAATGGTGTGCAAGGCCTTAAAAAGACTTTTGAAATTGCCACCCTGTAGATCAAGACCACCCCCAGAAACATCAGACATACATCACAGAAGGGGTGTAAGCTAAGACCACCCCTCAGATACATCACACCTACATCACAAAAAAGGTGGTCTAAACAGAAATTTGAATGTTGTTTTTCTCTTGTCCTTGTTTATCTCCTGTCTGGCAGGTTACTTGATTGGATTGCTTGGGTAGCCTGGCCAGTCTTTTGTAATGATAAATGCTTAGTTCCTGGGCCAGGTCACAGGCTCACACCCTATTCATATCTAAAATGTGCCCTTAAGACAGGATTTGTGAGGAAAGAGACAATGGGGAGGTTTCCCCCTTTGACCTTGCAGAGAAAACATTTGCTCAGTTTAGGAATCAAAATGGTTCCAGGTTGGCCTTCTTGTGCTGATCTATGTACATGTGATTATGAACGTTACCATATATCTAAGACCTCAAAATTCCTATCACAGGGGCTTTGAGAGAGGAAGGGGGACTAGCAGTGGTGACAGGGGGCTTTGTGCGACCCCCTCCTTCCTGGGACTCGGAGGAATGGGTGGCTCCGAATGGCTGCTGTGCACACGGGTCCTGCTTGGGGACGGGGACGGGGTTCTTCCCAGGGGGGGCCCACCTCGTTGGCCACTGGGGGGCAGGAGGCTGGATTCCGATGCACCCATTTTGTCCTGATTCAACTGCCGCGGGGGGTCTTATGAGTCCTAAATGGAGACCCGACGACCATAGGTGCCCACAAAATTCCCCACGAAGAGTCCGGGCATTCACAAATTTTTGGTGCCAGGGCCATGCACGCTGCAAGTCGGCCACGGGCGCAGGGCCAAGTTGGTACTGCTGCTGTGGGCAGAGGCAGTCTACCTTAAGAGTGGTAGGGAGGAAGAGTGGGAAAAGGCCGTTGCTCTCGGGTCTTGCCTAAGCGCCTTGGGGGGCACCTCAGTGTGAAGACAGGGGGCTGGACTCAGTGCTGGGGGGGGTCCCCCGTGTAGGGCACCCAGCCAAGGGGCCACAGAATCATCACCATCAGTGAGGTGTTCCCAAAAGAAAGGAAGGATTGAACTCTGATTAATGAGAATACACACAGAGGCTTGAACCAGCAAGACTCTGGGAAGGGTGCGTATAATAATCTCTGCCTCCAGCCCCTGGCCCAGGTCGTTTTATTCACAAAAGAACTTTTTACAGAGTGTTTGTAAGAACCAATCAGATTTCTTATGAGCATTTCAACAAACAAAGTTAAACTACCAAGACTAATTAAGCACACATATTTCTGGGGTAAACAAAACCGAACTACGAAGGAGTGCATTTGGCAACCCCTGAGGTCATAAACAAGCAATACACATGATAAGAAGGATGGCCAGCCAGGAAGACAGCTATCATTATCACCTTCAGGTGAGACCTGTTTCCTGACCCTAAGGTTAACATCCTAAGATTAACATATCAGAAAAGCTACATTAAAGAAACTTGCTCACTGTCTTTGATGGCCCAGGACGCCTGCCTGGCGAAGCAACTGGGCTGTGTATGTGACTTGTTGAGCAAGAGAAATGGACACTAGAGGAAATGGCCAGAGATGCAGGCGGTTGTGGGATTTGATCAGAAATTATTGTCAATGAATTGAACCCAGTCAACACCATGCATTCATCGTGGACACAATGGCTTGATGCATATTTTATAATTCCTCATAGTAATCCCACCTGACCCCACACTCTGGATATTTGCACTCCTACAGACCAGGGCCTTTTTCAGCCAGAGCTCAGTTCCAGCACCTCTCAGGTGGGCACCATTGCCAGTTATAAGAGAAAAAGGTAAAAGGTAAAGGACGCCTGGACGGTGAAGTCCAGTCCCAGGCAACACTGGGATTGCGGCGCTCATCTCGCTTTCAGGCCGAGGGAGCCGGCGTTGTCCACAGACAGCTTTCCAGGTCATGTGGCCAGCAGGACTAAACTGCTTCTGGCACATGACGGAAACCAGAGTGCACGGAAACACCATTTACCTTCCCGCTGGAGCGGTACCTATTTATCTACTTGCACTGGTCTGCTTTCAAACTGCTTGCCCTTCACATGTGACCGAACTCCCATCTCCCAGGCAGCCTGGCAGACACGAAGATTTAAAACAGTATTTCATCAGCTACTGCCGATCCCTTAATCTGTGCCATGGAACAGGTTCCGTACAGGAGTGGCTTAGGGAGCCGCTGTTCTCTGAGGTTCCCTGAAAACGTTCACCATATCATCTTCACAACAACTTTGCGAGGTAGTCTAGGCTGAGAGATCGAGGCCCAAAGGCCCCCAGGGAGAGCTTTGAAAGGATCTGAGCCAACGGTCCTGGGTTCAAACTCTGACAGTAGCTCCAGAGAGCGGCTGCCGTGCGGTGCTGAGCTATAGGTGAACCAAGGCTCTAGTTATGGCAGCTCCTAGCAGAGGCAAAACGTCTCCTCGTTGAGCCAAGCCCAACGCAGCTTTGCTTTTGCAGCGCCCCCCCCCATTTTCTCAGCATCTTATTTTTTGGGGGGGTGTTTCCCCACGGAAAGCCCCACCTTGTTTTTCGGAAGCCGGAAGCCGATCTCAGCCGCTTTCACTTCCCTCTTGAAAGATGGAGGAGGAAACTGGCCGGGCGAGAGGTCGCTGCAGTTGGGGAGACATCATTATTTATTTTAATGGTTTTATTTCTATGCGATTTTTTGTTCAGACAAATCCCAAAGCGGCTTACAAACCAAAGAAATAAATAAAGAATCTTTGTTTGCGGCAGCCGCCGGCCATAGCAATAAAACAACAATACGATATATCTATCTATCATCTATCTATCTATCTATCTATCTATCTATCTATCTATCTATCATCTATCTATCTATCTATCATCTATCTATCATCTATCTATCTATCTATCTTTATCTATCTATCTATCATCTATCTATCATCTATCTATCATCTATCTATCTATCTATCTATCTATCTATCTATCTATCGATCTATCGATCTATCGATCTATCGATCTATCATCTATCTATCTATCTATCTATCTATCTATCTGTCTGTCTGTCTGTCTATCTCCACCACCGCTCTTTCCTTTGGCAGGCAGAGAAGCACTGTGCCCGGCTGGCCTCCCCCGGGAAGAAAGCTGACCCCGTCTCCGTCAGCCTCTTCTACGAGAGCCTCTGCCCCGCTTGCCGCTCCTTCCTGGTCTTCCAGCTCTTCCCCACCTGGCTTTTGGTGGGCAATGCCATGGAAATCACCCTGGTCCCTTACGGGAACGCCCAGGTAGGTCCCGATCCCCTGGGCAGGGGTGGGGAGGCTGTGCCCACCCTCCTTTTCCCTGACGCCCGTCCTGTCTCTCTCCCTCTCTTGCAGGAGAAAAAAGGCCCCTCCAGGTGGGAATTTGAGTGCCAGCACGGCCCTGATGAATGCCTGGGCAACGTGATGGAGGTGGGTACACCCTCTAGGCAGGCCAAGGACCGACCTGCAGGGCCGGCGCGCCAAGGCTTCTCTGTCTCCTCCGTTTCCAGGGGTTTTTCTCTCACCTGGCGGGAAGAGTTTTCCGTTTGTCAGCCTGGTGTCCGGGGAACATTTAGGGTTTCTTTAGGGCTGTCAAAACAAAACAAAAAGCCGAGCTTACGAAGCCTTTTCCTTTTTTAAAATAATGGTTTTTGTTTTGTCACAGAACTCCAGTCATATCTCTGTCTATCTATCTGTCTATCTATCTGTCTATCTATCTCATCTATCATCTATCTATCATCTATCTATCTATCTATCTATCATCTATCTCATCTATATCTATCTATCTATCATCCATCTATCTATCATCTATCTATATCTATCTATCATCTATCTATCTATCTATCTATCTATCTATCTATCTATCTATCTATCATCTCATCTATCATCTATCTCATCTATCATCTATCTCATCTTCTTTTATTATTTATACCCCGAAGAGGCATATTCACTGTGGGGGAAGTGCTTTTTCGCAGATCAGGTGGGGAAACGGAAGCTGCCTCCCTCCAGAGTTTGCTGGGCTCCGACTCACGCCGGGCAAAAGATTCTTACCTTTCAGGGAGGGTGGACTAGATGGCCACTGGAGGTCCCTTCCCATTTTTATGAGCTTTGGCCCATTGAGCTTTGGCCCATTTTTATGAGCTCCCCCTCCCCCCCGCTCTAACCCTTACCCCCTGCTCCCCCCCCCAGGCCTGCCTGATCCACCTGCTGGGCGACCAGGGCAGCTTCTTCCCTCTCATCTTCTGCATGGAGTCCAGCGCCAACGTCACCCAGAACTTGGAAACGGTACGTTCCCCAAATTCCTTCCCGCGGAAACCCGCCTCACAGGGCTGGCGGCGGGGGCTGCTTCCAGCGTGGGAAATCCCTAGGGGGGCAGGGTCTCCGGTTTGGGGGCAAGTTTGGGGAAGAAAGGGAGGGGGGGAGAGAGAGAGAGAGTGGGAGAAAGAGAGAGAGGGAGGGAGGGAGAAAGAGAGAGAGAGAGAGAGAGAGAGAGAGAGAGAGAGAGAGAGAGAGAGAAGGAAAGGAAGGAAGGAAGGAAGGAAGGAAGGAAGGAAGGAAGGAAGGAAGGAAGGAAGAAAGAAAGAAAAGAGAAAAAGATAGAGAGAGAGAGAAAGAGAGAGAGAGAGAGAGAGAGAGAGAGAGAGAGAGAGAGAGAGAGAGAGAAGGAAAGGAAGGAAGGAAGGAAGGAAGGAAGGAAGGAAGGAAGGAAGGAAGGAAAGAGAAAAAGATAGAGAGAGAGAGAGAAAGAGAGAGAGAGAGAGAGAGAGAGAGAGAAAGTGAGTGAGTGAGTGAGTGAGAGGGAGGGAGAAAGAGAGAGGGAGAGAGAGAGAGAAAGAAAGAAAAAGAAAGAAAGAAAGAAAGAAAGAAAGAAAGAAAGAAAGAAGAGAGAGAGAGGGAGAGGGAGAAAGAGAGAGAGAGAAGGAAAAGAAGGAAGGAAGGAAGGAAGGAAGAAAAGAGAAAGAGAGAGAGAGAATAGAGAGGGAGAGAAAGAAAGAAAGAAAGAAAGAAAGAAAGAAAGAAAGAAAGAAAGAAAGAAAGAAAGAAAGAAAGAGGGGGAGAGGGAGAAAGAGAGAGAGAGAAGGAAAGGAAGGAAGGAAGGAAGGAAGAAAGAAAAGAGAGAGAAAGAGAGAAAGAAAGAAAGAAAAGAGAGAGAGAGAGAGAGAGAGAGAGAGAGAGAGAAGGAAATAAATAAATAAATTGTCCTTTCTCATGGCAGATCCAGATGAGCAGGTGACAGCAAAGGTGGCAAGGTTTTTAGAATCAGAATAAGACCCACTATTTGACTATTGATTCAAAGCCCTAAAACGTATTTCATATCATTGACTTTTCATTTCGGTTCTTTGCATATCGTATTGTTGTTTTATTGCTGTGACTGGCAGCCGACGCAGATAGCGATCCATTCTTCCCTTCTCATTCTCTTGCCACCCTCTGTTCCCCCCAGTGCATGAAGCTGTACCCCACCAGCGAGATCCCCCTGGCCAACGTCACGTCTTGCGTGAGCGGAGACCTGGGCAACAAACTCATGCACCAGAATGCGCAGCTCACAGACGCCCTCCGGCCGCCCCACAAGTACGTGCCGTGGATCGCTGTCAACGGGGTAAGTCCTGGCCGGAGGTGCCCAAATTCGGGCGGCAAAGGTCCTGAGTTCGAGTCTTGCTCTGCCCGCAGATTTGAAAGCCAGCAACCCTTTTGCAGGCAGGAGGTCCGTCGGTTTCGGATAACCATCGCGACCCCTGCCTTCCAAATAAACTAATTTAATTTTCCATTATTAAAGCCCACTAACAGCCACTTTTTATCAACGTCAGATTACAATTCCCAGCCGATTCTACATTTTGAGTGACGTCCCGTGGGCTGGGTTTTGGGGCGCAAAGTCCTTACTCCTTCCCTTCTTAGCTGACGTATTTTCCCCTGTGTCACATTTTCTTAATTTTTTTGGGGGGGGACTCGAAATTAAGAAAATGGGGGGAGATTGCCCCCATTTATAAGACTACACCCCCTTTTTAAACATTATTTTTTTAGTTTAAAACACCTAGCCTTATACACAAAAAAGTACGGTAATCCAATTGCATTCCGTCCTGGCCTTTAGTCCCTTATCAACAGCGACAGATTGATTGATTTCCATTCCTGTTGAGATATTTAATAATAATAAAAATAATAAATTTCGGCAAAAAGAGTTGCGTCGCAACCCCCACATTGGAAGGGGTTGGGCTGGATGACATTTTATTTAGCTTTAGCGTTCGGACCCAGGAGAGACCCGAGTGCGAATCGCCGCTCACTTGAAGGTCGCTGTGGCCGGTCTCTCTCTCCCTCGCCTACTTCTCAGGGTTGTTGTGACGATAAAAGGGGGGCAATTGGGGAGAAAAGTGAGGGAAGGTTGGGGTGTGAATTGAATCCCTCCCAGTGATAAAAGGGGAAGAGGGGAGAATTCGCACCCGCCGCTTCGAGTTGCGATTCCGGGGTTGGACTAGTGGACCTCTAGGGTTCACTCTTCCATCTCTAGGTCTGAAAATGCAACAAATAAAGCAACTGAGTGGTTTTCCAGGGGTGTAGAGGTTCCTATTTCAGCAGAGCGCCCCGAGTTTTCTGCCGCAGGGGACGGATTTGGGGGCGCCCTCCCCATCGCCTGCCCCACTGATTTCTTTCTTTATTCCGCCCCCCCAACCCCAGAACCACACGGAAGAACTCCAGGCTGAAGCGCAATCCAACCTCCTCGGGGTCGTCTGTAAGCTGTATAAGGCAAGTGCTTGTCTAATAATAATAATAATAATAATAATACCCCACCCATTTCCCCCTTTCTCTTTCCCCTCCAAAGGGCCATTCTTAGCTGGGGGTCTTTGCCCTC
Source organism: Podarcis vaucheri (assembly GCF_965113315.1). Classification (NCBI taxonomy): domain Eukaryota; kingdom Metazoa; phylum Chordata; class Lepidosauria; order Squamata; family Lacertidae; genus Podarcis; species Podarcis vaucheri. The sequence goes on along the minus strand of NC_138756.1, from coordinate 12,579,534 downwards.
CCACAATGAATTTGGGACGGTGTGGGGAGGGCCAAGTGTCCACTTTGGGAGTGGGTCATTTCCCCCTGCCTCTTTTGGTTTTGCTTTAATCCCCCCCCCCTTTAATTTTAAAATTAAATTCCACATACAATTTTTTTTTGCTTTAATTCCCCTCCTTTAATTTTATAATTAAATTTCCAGAAATCCCACATACAATTTTTTTTTGCTTTAATTCCCCTCCTTTAATTTTAAAACTAAATTTCCAGAAGTTCCACATGCAATTTAATTTTCAAATTAAATGTCCAGAAATCCCACATACAATTTCTTTTTTGCATTCATTTCCCCCTTTAATTTTCAAATTAAATGTCCAGAAATCCCACATACAATTTCTTTTTTGCATTCATTCCCCCCCTTTAATTTTCAAATTAAATTTCCACAAATCCCACATACAATTTTTTTGCTTTCATCCCCCCCTTTAATTTTAAAATTAAATTTCCACAAATTCCACAGGCAGTCTTTACTTTTGCTTTATCCCCTCCCCTTGAATTTCAAAATAAAATTTTCTGGAAATTCCACGTACAATTCCAAAGCACTTTTTAAATACAGTGGTACCTCGCAAGACGAATGCCTCCCAAGACAAAAAACGTCTTGCAAGTTTGTTTCCTTTTTCTTAACACCGTTAATACTGTTGCGACTTGACTTCCAGGAGCAACTCATAGAACGTGGTGTACATAGTAGCCTTTTTTGAGATTTTTAAAGACTTTGGTGATTTTTGAAGCTTTTCCAAAACTTCCCCGACACCGTGCTTCGCAAGACGACAAAAATCGCAAGACGACAAAACTCGCGGAACGAATTAATTTCGTCTTGCGAGGCGCCACCGTATATAAAATAAATTCTTTTGCATTATTGACTTTTCCCATTCCTTTTTCTGTGATGTTTCCCTTATATCCGCCCCCCCTGCTCTCCCCTCTTTTAATATATCCTAATCACAATAGACTCCCCTGCCTCTCTTTGGCTGGGGGGTGCCCTATAGGGACCCCGGTTGGGGGTGCCAGAGAGGGAGAGAGAGAGATGGGGGAGAGAAAGGGGGAAATGGTGGGGCAGAAAGGAAACTGTGTGCTAGGTTGCCTCTTAGGGCCATGGGTTCGAATCCTACTTGGGGCAAAAGATCCCTCCATTTGCAGGGGCTGGACTAGATGTCCCCCGGGGGTCCCTCTGCCATTTTATTATTTATTTCCCCCCTTCTGTCCCTGCAGGGAGACCTGCCTCCCGTCTGCCAGCACAAAGGCAACCCCTCACCCTTCTCCCCGCAAGATGCCTGCCTGAAGATCTAGCTCCTCTTTCCCCACAACGCCTGTCTCTGGGGCTGGGGCTGCCCCCCCCAAAAGCCCACCCCCCCAAAAAAAAATGCACACGCAACCGCAGTGCCCATCCCACTGCAGGTGGGTCGAAGGAAGCGTCTTCCCTGCTACAATCCGGCCTGTTGTTATTCCCCTGCGGAACTCCCTGCCACAAGGTCTGGAACCGAGGAGCGGCCGGGGAGGAAGGAAACGAAAGGAGCACCGCTAGGCGTTTCGGGGGTCCGGAACGAGACTCAGGACCGCTTCTCCCTCCTTCCGAACCTGAAGGGCCAGAGGGAGGCGAGTTCTGATCCTGCTATCCTGGAGGAAAAAACGGACACCCTTCCTTTTTGCAAACTGCGAAAGCACTGCCAGGTTGTCTTTTCACCTTCTCTCTCCCCAAAATGGAAATTGTGCCTTTAAAAAAAAAACAAAAAACACTCCAAACGGATCGGTTTCTTTTCTGGCCGAAATGCTTCCCTTGTCGGTTTTTTTGTGGGTGGGGGTCAAATCCGTACCAAGATTGCAGATGCCCCCCTGGGGTTTTGGTTATTTAATTATTTCGCAAATTTTACACACGGTTGGGTTGCTTAAACAAGCTCGGTAGATAAAGCAATAAAAGGACCGAGGAGAAAAATCGACATGGCAATAATAATAATAATAGTTAATAATGATTTTATCCAATCAGTCATCATTACTGGCAAAGGGAGAATGCAAAGATATATAGGTCAAATCTCAAAAGGGGTATCCGTTCATAAAAGGAAATACTTTGAGACAGAACAATGCAGACCTAGTTAAGGAGTGCGTCTCAACTGTTATAAAACAATTTTATTATTTGTAAGGCCCCCCATCGGAAAGGCTGGCCCAAGTTGCTCTTGACGGCTCCCAGCAAAATTTTAAAAAGGCAATAAAAGATCAGCTACTAAAAACTTCCCCGTACAGGACTGCCTGCTAATTAAAAACTTTTGAAAAGCTGACTTAACAAAAAGCTGAAAAATGGGACTAAGGCTTGTCTCCAAATGCAGGAATTTCCAGGGGAGAAACGTTGGAGGGGATGGAATAGGACGTCCCTATTTTCAGGAGAGAAACGTTGGTGGGGATGGAATAGGACGTCCCTATTTTCAGGGGAGAAACGTTGGTGGGGATGGAATAGGACGTCCCTATTTTCAGGGGAGAAACGTTGGAGGGGATGGAATAGGACGTCCCTATTTTCAGGGGAGAAACGTTGGAGGGGATGGAATAGGACGTCCCTATTTTCAGGGGAGAAACGTTGGAGGGGATGGAATAGGACGTCCCTATATTCAGGGGAGAAAGCTTGGAGGGGATGGAATAGGACGTCCCTATTTTCAGGGGAGAAACGTTGGAGGGGATGGAATAGGACGTCCCTCTTTTCAGGGGAGAAAGCTTGGAGGGGATGGAGAGGACGTCCCTATTTTCAGGGGAGAAACGTTGGAGGGGATGGAAGAGGACATCCCTATATTCAGGGGAGAAAGCTTGGAGGGGATGGAGAGGACGTCCCTCTTTTCAGGGGAGAAACGTTGGAGGGGATGGAGAGGACGTCCCTCTTTTCAGGGGAGAAACGTTGGAGGGGATGGAAGAGGACGTCCCCATTTTCAGGGGAGAAACGTTGGAGGGGATGGAATAGGACGTCCCCATTTTCAGGGGAGAAACGTTGGAGGGGATGGAATAGGACGTCCCTATTTTCAGGGGAGAAACGTTGGAGGGGATGGATCCCAAGTCCACTGTGGTCTGATCCTGCAGCCGGACTCTCCCTCTCTTCTCAGGCCCCCCGCCTCTGGCCTTCCTCCCTCGCCCATGCCAGAGTCGTCCTCTCTCTTGTCCTGCAAAGAAACTGGCGTGAATAATTTGGCTTCCTGGAGAGACTTCCTTCCTGCGCCGCTTCCTGCTGTTTAATGGAGCGCATGGGGAAATCGAGAGGAATGGCCGTATTAAAAAGGAACAGCCTTCGTCCTGGGTGGGAGCTCTATAAGTGCCACCCGTGGGGCTGTTTTTCGGGGCCTGATCACCCCTCCGTGATGGGGTCTTGGGGGCCACATCTAGGGAGCAGGAAGGGGGCAGCAACCTTGCAAAAAAAGGGAGAAGGCCTAGGTATGAGGTGTCTAATAATAATAATAATAATAATAATAATATTTTTTTATTTATACCCCACCCTTCCCAGTTCCAAAAACCAGGCTCAGGGCAGCTAATGACAAATTTAAAACACTTAATTTATGCAACAAAAAAGCCAGCATAAAATACAGTATAAAACGTGAATAACAATAAATTAAAAAATCAATTGCAGGGGCTTGATTCCCCCCTGGTCAAAGACACCCCCTTGTCGTTTAGTCGTGTCCGACTCTTCTTGACCCCCTGGACCAGAGCACGCCAGGCACTCCTGCAGTTTGGTCAAACTCATGCTGGTTGCTTCGAGAACACTGTCCCACCATCTCGTCCTCTGTCATCCCCTTCTCCTTGTGCCCTCCATCTTCCCCAACATCAGGGTCTTTCCCAGGGAGTCTTCTCTTCTCCTGAGGTGGCCAAAGTCTTGGAGCCTCAGCTTCACAATCTGTCCTTCCAGTGAGCACTCAGGGCTGATTTCCTTCAGAATGGAGAGGTTGGATCTTCTTGCAGTCCATGGGACTCTCAAGAGTCTCCTCCAGCACCATAATTCAAAAGCATCCATTCTCCGGCGATCAGCCTTCTTGATGGTCCAGCTCTCACTTCCATACATCACTACTGGGAAAACCAGAGCTTTAACTGTGCACACCTTTGTTGGCAAGGTGATGTCTCTGCTTTTTAAGATGCTGTCTAGGTTTGTCATTGCTTTTCTCCCAAGAAGCAGGCGTCTTTTAATTTTGTGGCTGCTGTCACCATCTGCAGTGATCATGGAGCCCAAGAAAGTCAAATCTCTCACTGCCTCCATTTCTTCCCCTTCTGTTTGCCAGGAGGTGATGGGATCACTGGCCATGATCTTCGTTTCTTAACCCGGGACAAAATACTCGGCTAGCCCCCCTCCCCTCCCTGTAGTTAATGGTTCTTCTTCTTCTTCTTGAAATCATTTTTGTTTATTTGATTTTTCCAATACAAAGTTATAACAACCCAGATATATATGGATATACATCTAAGCCATGGGTAGGCAAACTTACGGACTCATTGTTAAAACCATGTTCATGGTAGACAATCTTACTCGGCTATGAGGGATTGAAGAAGAAGATAAGTCTCTGGCCTGCGTTGCCCAGTCAGTTGCTATAATAATAATAATAATAATAATAATAATAATAATAATAATAATATAATATTGACGCCCCGTCCCTCTGCCTGTGTTGCAACCCTTCAGCCGCAATTCCCATCATCTGCCAGGAAGAGGCAACAGAGGGCCATCGAAGCCTCTGGGAAATTCGGATTTTTACCTTATGAGAGCAGAACCCATATACTTTGGGGGAACACTTTTTGTATGTCTGTGTCAGGCAGGAATGCCGGACAATTTTTGGGGAAACCTGCCTGCTCGTCCCAGCTTGTCTGCCTGCTGCCGTCAGTCTGCAAACGTTAAGTAAATAATTGCATTATTATTACTTTTCTTTTATTATATGATTTCATGCGGCTCCTCCTCCCCGGAAAGGGACTCAAGGCGGCTGGCAAATAAAGCACAGGAAGCAATGATTTAAAAAGCAATTGAACGTTCAGGCCTAGGATTGGAGAGTCGGGAGGGAACCCCTGAGATCCTCTAGTCCAACCCCCCGCGCAATGCCAGGGATCTCAAGAATTGGAAGGGACAATGGGAGCCATCTAGAGCATCCCTTGCTCAAGCCCAAGACCCTGAGATGAAGTGGGACATGAATTCAATCACTGTTCCATCACCGTTTTACAAGCATGAAATCACTGCAGGACTCTGAGTCTATTTCTTTCTCTTTTTTACATTGTTATTGGTTTTTCTACATATCATTTTCAACAATCATTTAACCGCTTCTTATCTTATACAATATTTTAGACTTCCGCCAACCACCTCTGGTGATTTCCCGTTCTTTATCACTTAATCTGCCTTTCTTAATTTCTCAGTTACTCTTAATTATCACTGACTAATCAGTCTCTTCATCGTCTTCCTTGCAATATTTCAAATAGTCCTCCTTACAGAACTTCATGCAGTCCTACTAGCAGTCATCTGTCCATTACAATTGCTTTTCAAATAGTTCTTATATTTACTCCGGTTTCCTAAGAATCTCTGGTCCCGCAGGTTTCGAATCCTTCCTCTTAATTTATCTAATTCTGCATAGTCCATCAATTTCATCCGCCATTCTTCTTTCGTCAGTAATTCTTCTTGTTTCCATTTTTGTGCCAAGGACTCTGAGTACCGTATATTTCAGTCCCCCTTATCCCTTCCCCTGCCACAACTGTTCAGGGAGGCAGGAGAGGATATATTGTTTATTCATATCCTTCCTAACATGCGCTGGCAAGTTCCTGTATGTAGCAGAGTTCACATTCCCCTTTCATACATGTGCAGCAGATAACTGGTTGCAGGCTTGTGTGAGCCGCTCACTACACACAATTCAATCTGGCTTGTGCAGATTGGGAAATAGGGATTCTAGAAGCTGGGCCCAGGAATCCCTTGCAGACGGCCGCAGTGCCTGGAGACGGGTGGTCAAGTCCACAGCAGTGACCAGTGGTGGAATGACCACTTGGAGGAGAAACAGCCTGGGGTATCTGCAGCAGAACATCCAGGCACATTCGGTGGGTCTCCCACAGGGAGGTGAGTCCCAGCCCTCTTTAGAGATGGAGCCTTCTGCCTGCCAAACAGGGGTCCTCATGGCCCTGGCCCGTCCAAGGCAGCGGCGTTGACATGCTGCGACACGCTCCAGCCTGCAGTTCTTGGGTCCTGGCCAGCGCATCTCTTTAGCCGTGGCTCGTGTCGTCCGGAGGAAGAGCCCCGCGACTTTTCCGCAGGGTCCGGCAACTGGGGGGTGGGGGGAGAGGGAACATGGCCCGGCCTTGGGGATCAAAAGGCGCCTTTGCAAAGACTCCCGTCTTCTTCTCTCCCCGGGTTTTGGCGCGGAGCAGAGACGGTTTAATTAAAGGCGATTAAACACGCTTAGCCGGTCCGGAGAGAAATGGAAACACTTAATTAGCAGCGGGGAAGAGGTGGGGGCCGGCCGGCAGGAAGGCTGACCCCGGACCCCGGAGGAAAGGGGGTAGACTGCGTCTCGTCACTCCCGATTTGTACGGTTTGCAGCCTGCACAAATCCGACAAGTTGCGATGTCGCTCGGAGTTCGGCTGAGCTCCGCATGGATCCTAATGTGGCACAAAATCTCTCTCTCTCTGCTGGGTTTTCGTAGAACAGAACTGCAAAGGTGGAAGGGATCCCAAAGGACATCTATTCCCACCCCCTAAAATGCAGGGGTCTTTCGCCCAACTTGAGACTTGAACCCACAACCCTAAGAGCCTTGTGCTCGACTGGCTGAGCTATTCCTGGTTGGTTTGTCCGGCTTACAGGAGATTTCCGGCAAACCTTTTGCAACTTCTAGGACTTGCTACTGGTCCCCCGGATGGCCTGTTTATTACTGAGTATTTATCTTGATTTGTTTGCACGATGTCTACGCAGAGGTTAGACTTTTATCATAGAATTTTATCATAGAATTTTAGAGTTGGAAGTACGGAATAGGACGTCCCCATTTTCATGGGAGAAACATCGTAGGAGATGGAATAGGACTTTGACAGGACCCAGGGCTGGATTTAGGTTTGATGCGGCCCTCAGCTCCTGAAGGTCATGGGGCCCTTTCTATGTCCAACTGTCCTTTGTCCACAACAAATTGTCGCTGTTTTTTGTGGTTGAATATATGCTATATGGTAATTTATGGACCTCATAGGTATCTCCAGCCATTTGCACATCACAAAAGATGTATTTTATCAAAGTGATTGTTGAACTGAAAAACAATTAATAGTGAAATACAGTTAAGAAGAGGGACGCGGGTGGCGCTGTGGGTTAAACCACAGAGCCAAGGACTTGCCGATCAGAAAGTCGGCGGTTCGAATCCCCGCACTGACGGGGTGAGCTCCTGTTGCTCGGTCCCTGCTCCTGCCAACCTAGCTTCCGGGTCATGTGGCCAGCAGGACTAAGCCGCTTCTGGCGAACCAGAGCGGCGCACGGAAACGCCGTTTACCTTCCCGCCGAAGCGGTACCTATTGATCTACTTGCACTTTGAGGTGCTTTCGAACTGCTAGGTTGGCAGGAGCAGGGACTGAGCAACAGGAGCTCACCTCGTTGTGGGGATTCGAACCGCCGACCTTCCGATCGGCAAGTCCTAGGCTCTGTGGTTTAACCCACAGTGCCACCCGCATTGTGGTTTGATTCTGTTTTTATCTTATATTTTGGAAATGTACATCCAGGTTTTATTTCCCCTTTAAACTTTTTTTGGGGGGCCCCAAGAGAGTGGGGTCCTAAGCTAGAGCTTGTTTAGCTTATATGTAAATCCGGCACTGATGGGACCCCCAGCCTCCGGGGGCCCGGATCCAGTAAGTAGCTTTCGATATCCTTCCTTCCGGACTTTCCCCGGAGGTGGCCGAACTCCCCAAAACTGGCGCGTCTCCGAAAGTTGGTTCTACCCATTTTTCCTTTCCTCTCTCTAAGGATGGCATGACATTCCCCCGAAGAGGAAACAAGATCTGAACAATGGAGGGAACATTGCTTTGAAAGGCCCCCGTAAGTTTGACGGGAGATAACAGGAGACACGAGATATAAACAAGGCCAGGAATTCCGTGCGTGAATCTGGGCACAGAGGCGAACGTAATGCCTGGAAATGTCTTGCCCTGCTTCACTGCGCTAATGCCCGCCGGCCTCTCAGATCTTTGGCCGACTGGCTCCGGGGGCGCAGCTGGCCGTTTGTTGACCATTCGGAGTGTAGCTTTCCGGATCTCCAGAGGGGGTGGAAGGAAGGCAATTTCATGCCAGGCAGAAGGAAGTAATCCAATCAGTCTCCCAGTGGCCTGGAAAGGCAGAAAAATTCTGCCCGGGTGTGTATATGCGAAAAAAGGGGGAAAGTTGCCAGATTCGATGAAAAACCGCAAACTGAACAACTCCCTATGCGGTTTGCAAAAACCCATAAACAGTAACATACAGTAATTCTTCTTTCGGAAATCATTTTTATTTGATTTTACAGTTGTTGTTGTTTAGTCGTGTCCGACTCTTTGTGACCCCCTGGACCAGAGCACGCCAGGCCCTCCTGTCTTCCCGCAGTTTGGTCAAACTCATGATGGTAGCTTCCAGAACACTGTCCCACCATCTCATCCTCCATCATCCCCTTCTTGTGCCCTCCATCTTTCTCAACATCAGGGTCTTTTCCAGGGAGTCTTCTCTTCTCCTGAGGTGGCCAAAGTCTTGGAGCCTCAGCTTCAGGATCTGTCCTTCCAGTGAGCACTCAGGGCTGATTTCCTACTGAATGGAGAGGTTTGATCTTCTTGCAGTCCATGGGACTCTCAAGAGTCTCTTCCAGCACCAGAATTCAAAAGCATCCACTCTTCGGCCATCAGCCTTCTTTATGGTCCAGCTCTCACTTCCACACATCACTACTGGGAAAACCAGAGCTTGAACTATACGGACCTTTGTTGGCAAGGTGATGTCTCTGCTTTTTAAGATGCTGTCCAGGTTTGCCATCGCCTTTCTCCCAAGGAGCAGGCGTCTTTTAATTTTGTGGCTGCTGTCACCATCTGCAGTGATCATGGAGCCCAAGAAAGTAAAATCTCTCACTGCCTCCATTTCTTCCCCTTCTATTTGCCAGGAGGTGATGGGACCAGTGGCCATGATCTTCGTTTTTTTTTATGTTGAGCTTCAGACCATATTTTGCGCTCTTCTCTTTCACCCTCATTAAAAGGTTCTTTAATTCCTCCTCACTTTCTGCCATCAAGGTTGTGTCATCTGCATATCTGAGGTTGTTGATATTTCTTCCGGCGATCTTAATTCCGGCTTGGGATTCATCCAGCCCAGCCTTTCGCATGATGAATTCTGCATATAAGTTAAATAAGCGGGGAGACAATATACAGCCTTGTCGTACTCCTTTCCCAATTTTGAACCAATCAGTTGTTCCATATCCAGTTCTAACTGTAGCTTCTTGTCCCACATAGAGATTTCTCAGGAGGCAGATGAGGTGATCAGGCACTCCCATTTCTTTAAGAACTTGCCATAGTTTGCTGTGGTCGACACAGTCAAAGGCTTTTGCATCGTCAATGAGGCAGAAGTAGATGTCTTTCTGGAACTCTCCATCTTTCCGATTAGTTCTACTTTTAGTTAAATGCTTTTTTAATTTACTCGATTTATTTCCTTGCCCCCCACCCGTGACTGAGCCCCTCCACCTGCCACAGCAGGGTGGGGCTTGGATTGGGGGACCCGAGAGAGGACGTCAGGCGGAAAGAAGGTTCGATTTGGCCAAGGGCCCGGTGAAGGCTTCCCCCGGCCCCCGGTTTGCTGACTACGCTTCTCCGTGAGCTGGCCGGCCTGTCATCACATTTTGGAGGGCCTCGCCTGCGGCAGATGGGCTACTCCAAGCGCCATTCGCACCTGCAGCTGTGAGCTCATGCACTGGCGACACCCAGGGCCTCTCCGCCCGGGTGCCAGTGTGACTGCATACACTTTAACATTTCTCCCCTGAAAAGAGGGACGTCCTATTCCATCCCCTCCAACGTTTCTCCCCTGAAAAGAGGGACGTCCTATTCCATCCCCTCCAACGTTTCTCCCCTGAAAATAGGGACGTCCTTTTCCATCCCCTCCAACGTTTCTCCCCTGGAAATAGGGACGCCCTATTCCATCCCCTCCAACGTTTCTCCCCTGAAAATAGGGACGTCCTATTCCATCCCCTCCAACGTTTCTCCCCTGAAAATAGGGACGCCCTATTCCATCCCCTCCAACGTTTCTCCCCTGAAAATAGGGACGTCCTATTCCATCCCCTCCAACGTTTCTCCCCTGAAAATAGGGACGTCCTATTCCATCCCCTCCAACGTTTCTCCCCTGAAAATAGGGACGTCCTATTCCATCCCCTCCAACGTTTCTCCCCTGAAAATAGGGACGCCCTATTCCATCCCCTCCAACGTTTCTCCCGTGAAAATAGGGATGCCCTATTCCATCCCCTCCAACGTTTCTCCCCTGAAAATAGGGACGTCCTATTCCATCCCCTCCAACGTTTCTCCCCTGAAAATAGGGACGTCCTATTCCATCCCCTCCAACGTTTCTCCCCTGAAAATAGGGACGCCCTATTCCATCCCCTCCAACGTTTCTCCCGTGAAAATAGGGACGTCCTATTCCATCCCCTCCAACGTTTCTCCCCTGAAAAGAGGGACGTCCTTTTCCATCCCCTCCAATGTTTCTCCCCTGAAAATAGGGACGTCCTATTCCATCCCCTCCAACGTTTCTCCCCTGAAAAGAGGGACGTCCTTTTCCATCCCCTCCAACGTTTCTCCCCTGGAAATAGGGACGCCCTATTCCATCCCCTCCAACGTTTCTCCCCTGAAAATAGGGACGTCCTATTCCATCCCCTCCAACGTTTCTCCCCTGAAAATAGGGACGCCCTATTCCATCCCCTCCAACGTTTCTCCCCTGAAAATAGGGACGTCCTATTCCATCCCCTCCAACGTTTCTCCCCTGAAAATAGGGACGTCCTATTCCATCCCCTCCAACGTTTCTCCCCTGAAAATAGGGACGTCCTATTCCATCCCCTCCAACGTTTCTCCCCTGAAAATAGGGACGCCCTATTCCATCCCCTCCAACGTTTCTCCCGTGAAAATAGGGATGCCCTATTCCATCCCCTCCAACGTTTCTCCCCTGAAAATAGGGACGTCCTATTCCATCCCCTCCAACGTTTCTCCCCTGAAAATAGGGACGCCCTATTCCATCCCCTCCAACGTTTCTCCCGTGAAAATAGGGATGCCCTATTCCATCCCCTCCAACGTTTCTCCCCTGAAAATAGGGACGTCCTATTCCATCCCCTCCAACGTTTCTCCCCTGAAAATAGGGACGTCCTATTCCATCCCCTCCAACGTTTCTCCCGTGAAAATAGGGACGTCCTATTCCATCCCCTCCAACGTTTCTCCCCTGAAAATAGGGACGTCCTATTCCATCCCCTCCAACGTTTCTCCCCTGAAAATAGGGACGTCCTATTCCATCCCCTCCAACGTTTCTCCCCTGAAAATAGGGACGTCCTATTCCATCCCCTCCAACGTTTCTCCCCTGAAAATAGGGACGTCCTATTCCATCCCCTCCAACGTTTCTCCCCTGAAAATAGGGACGTCCTTTTCCATCCCCTCCTGCGTTTCTCCCATGAAAACGGACGTCGTACGGGAAAGTGGGACGTTTCAGTATCAAGTCAGGAACTGGGACGTCTTCTGTAAAACCGGGTCTGTCCCTGGGAAATAGGGGCACTTGGAGGATATTTTAGGGAGCAGGCTAGCAGGCGGGGCCCATGACTTACACCAGAGGAGCCTACACAACACAAAACACTGTTGCTGGATTTAGGTTTTACCTTATTTATTTTTTACCTTATATTTTGGAAATGTACATCCTGGTTTTTCCCCCTTTCATTTTTTGGGGGGCTCCCTAACAGAGTGGGGCCCGAAGCTATAGCTTGTGGAGCTTATACGTAAATCCGGTACTGGTCTGAGGAGAGTCCGGAGGCCGCACTGGGAATCTGGAGGGCCACATTCGGCCCCCAGTGTCCTTCGCCCTAGGCATGGGCCCCCTCAGCTGACATGATCATGAGTTTATGCCCTGAGAAAGAGGCATATCGGAGACCCCCCCCTCCCCATAACACTTTATGCCCAATGGCTAATTCCCCATCCGTGCCCCCCCCTTAAGAAATCCACCGTTGGTGCCAAATCCGAAAAACGCCGCAGAAAGGGATTTATATTTCCCCGTTTGAACAAAGCCTGTCTCCAATTTTGTCCACGCGTTTTGCTCATATCGAAACCCTTGAGAGAGGGGGGTGGGAAAACCGAGAGACGGGGTGGAGCCGCCCCCCCCCCCGAATCCTGACTGCATGAGGCAAGCGTCCTTCCGCACTCCCCAGTCAGGGTCTCCCCCCGCCCAATTCCAGCTTTGAGGAGTTCCCATTCCCACGGAAATTGGGGGAGGAAGGCAGCCAAGGCTTTGGGGGGGGTGTCCTTTGGGGATCCCCCTCCTGGGCCTGAGCTAATGGTTGGTATTCCGAATTATGAAAGGCGTGTATTTATGACCCCCTAATTCCTTGACCCACCCAGCAAGGAGGAGGGGAAGGGGCCCAAGATATCCCTTGCTGGGACGCATCCTGGCAACAGGCCGGGTGGTGCGGCCTGGAGCCAGCAGAGGTTCTCTGCATCGGCTTTTTCCAACTCCCAGCCAAAGCTCGCCTCTTCCTCTGGTGGTTCCCAAAAAGAGCACCGCAGGACTCGAACCCGCAGCGACTCTTTCCCCACTGAGTGCTCAGAGGCAGGGCCCCGTCCCTGACCGGCAGGGAGGGAGAACATGGTTTGTATCCAACAAGAGCCATGGATTTGCCGGATCCTCTTTCGGAGACAGCCGGATCGGTGGTCATCCTGAGGGAGCGAGTTCCACAGGTTAACGTGACGCTGAGCCAAGCGTCGAATTGCAAAATTGTAGAAATGGAAGGGCTGCCCAAAATAATTTTCAAGGAGGGGGCTAGGCTCCCCCAGTATTCCACCACCTTCTCGTAGCTGTGTTAGGCCCCAATGTTGGGTGGAACCTGGCAGCTATGACCCCCCAGTGGTCATCTAGTCCAGCCCCCCTGAAATGCAGGAATCCCAGCTAAAGCGTCCATGACATTTGCTTAAAAACCTCCAAGGAGAGGCCACCACCTTCCATCCCAAAGAGCGCTGACTGCCAGAAAGTTCTTCCTGATGTTGAGTCGGCATCTCCTTCCTCGGAACTGGGCGCCACGGGTTCGAGTCCTGCCCTCCAGGAGAAAGCAAGCATGCCCCTTCTTCCATGTGACACAGCCCTTGAGATATCAGAAAATGGTTCTCTCTCCCCTCAACCTCCTCTTTTCCAAGTTGAACATCCCCTGCTCCTTCAACCGTTCCTCATCAGGCTTGGTTTCCAGAACCTGAGGACTAGAAACCTGCATTGTTTTCGCAAAGCTTTAGCTAAGCGGCGGAACAGGAGCTTCTTGCATGCGATATATATCAGGCCATTGGTTTTAATCTGGTATATATGGATACATCAATGTATATCTTGAGGAGTGTCCATAAAAATAGCCGTATTTCTTTTAATTTGGTATGTATTGATCCTTAGCGATATCGATAACTATCGAGAAAAGCAGGCATGCTTCTTTAATTCTGTAATCACAATGAAAAGGTACTTTGCATTGGGTAGGAACGTTTGTTTATATTTTGATAACAATCAATTAAAGCAGACAGATTTGTTTCCATCTGATATACATGGATACATCAATGTAAATATTGATGAGTGCCCATAAAAATAGCCATATTTCTTTTAATCTGGTATGTACCCATCCTCATTAATGTCGATAACAACAGTGGTACCTTGGTTCCGGAAGTCCGTTCCGAAACCAAAGCGTTCCAAAACCAAGGCGCACTGCTTTCCCATAGAAAGTCACGCAAAACGGATTAATCCGTTCCAGGCAACCCCTAAAACAGCAACTTAACGTGGATTTTACTATCTAGCGAGACCATCGATCCATCAAACGAAAGCGAGAAACAATGTGCCGTACTAGAAAATAAACAAAACATTTCTGTATCAATAAAAACAGTCAATGAAAAGATGCTTCGAGCGGGGTACCAGCTTCCCGCTACGAACTTTTGCGAAGAGAGATCTTGCAAAAAAAAAAAAAAAACGTGGTTCCCAAAGTTGGAGCGGCGCTGCTTCGGAGAATCACGATTTTTACGCGCGGCGCTTTTGCGCGCGGAAGGAAGGAAGGAAGGAAGGAAGGAAGGAAGGAATCTCCTGGGAGAGGAGGGGAAGAAGAAGGAGACCCCCGACCCTGCTGAGCGGGGACCCCCGGGGGTCTGTCGCGCCCCTCCCCGCGGCGTGGGTCCTGCGGGGCGCGCGCCTCCCCGGAACAAAGGGAGCGCGCGTGGGAGGCGGAGCGCGGAGGCGGAGGCATCGGCGGGCCGCCCCGGGCCGAGGCGGGGCTGGAGGCGGCCGGGCAGCGGCGGAGGCGCAGGGCCGGGGCAGAGGCGCTGCTGGCCGGCTCGGGCGTCGGCGGCCTCCCGAGGGAACAAAGGGCGCCCGGCCATGCCTCCTCCGGGACGCGCGCCCTGGACGCTGCTGCTGCTGCCGCTCTGCAGCCTCTGCGGGATCTGCACCCCGAGCCCGGACAGGAGGTGAGGGAAGCGGCGACCGAGAGACCCCGGGGGTCCCCAAGGCGCCCCGGCCCCGGGCTCCGGAGCGCGCGCAGGGAAGGAAGGAGGGGAGCGCTCCCGAGCGCGTGCAGAGTGCACAGGGGTTCCTGAGCGCGTGCAGAGTGACCTCTCGCTCGCCTCCGGGAAGCCCTCGCTGCAAAAGAAGCCAGGGGAGCTCTCCTGAACATGTGCAGAGAGCCCAGGGGCTCTTGAGCATGTGCAGAGTGACTCTTGCTCGCCTCTGGGAAGCCCTCGCTGCAAGAAGCAAGGGGAGCGCTCCCGAGCGCGTGCAGAGTGCCCAGGGGTTCCTGAGCGCGTGCAAAGTGACCCCTTGCTCGCCTCCGGGAACCCTGGAGGAGGCAGAGGGGGAAGAGCCAAGAGGAGTGTTCCAGAGCATGTGCAGAAAGCCCAGGGGTTCCTGAGCGCGTGCAGAGAAACCTCTTCCTCTGCTCTGCGAATTCTTCAGGGGGAAGAACCAGGGGGGGGGGCGTTCTGGGGCATGTGCAGAGAGCCTTCCTCCTTGCCTCTGGGAGGCTGCAGAGAGGACTGAGCCCAGGCTTTGTTCCTGAGCATGTGCAGAGAGCCCTCTTCCTCGTCTCCCAAACCCAACTGGGCTGATGGAGAGGAGCATCTTCCTGCCTCAGGTGCTGGGTGGAATTTGGCCGCATCCTGCCGACCCACGCAAAGGATGGGGGTCCAGGAAATGCCCCCCCAAGCCAAACTGCACCCTGGCCGGCCCAACAGAGCCCCTAACTTCCATGCACAACATTGCGCCATTTTGGGGGGTGCCGTATAATTTTGACTCCCGCTTTGCGTTCCCCCAGCACCCTTCCTTTGCCCTAACGGGGTGTGTGGGGAAGGGCAGGGGACCCCCCCCATTTCCGAACTGGTCCATTAGGACGGAACAGCTCTCCTCTCGCCCCCAATCTGACGGCCGGTTTCTGGGCCTCCCCAGCAGGGAGTGCTGTTTTCGCACTCGGATCCCCGCTGCCGGGCTTCCCAGGAACTAAAGGAGCTCCCTTTGGCCTCATCCAGCGGCCCAGGCTCCCCTTAGGATTCCTAAATGGAGCCTCCAGAGACAGAGGCAGTCTATCTCAGAGGAGAGGAAGGCTTAATCCTCAAGGCTAGGTCTGACGCGTGGCTTTAAAGAGGCCAATTCACGGCGGACAAGGCTGCCCATGGCTATTACGCTCCGGTGTCCCAGAATCGTAGGTTTGGAAAGGGACCCCCAGGGGTCATCCAGCCCAACCCGCTGCAGAGGCAGGAATCTCAGCTCAAGCGTCCATGGCTGATGGCCTTCCAACCTCTCTGCCCCCTCCCATCCCACATCTCTTGGCCGTCAGAAAGTTCTTCCGGGTGTTGAGTCAGAATCGCCTTGCTTGTCGCTTACAGCCATGAGTTCGAGTCCTACCTTCCCAGCTCCTTCGACCGTTCCTCATCAGGCTTCCAGACCCTTGACCCTCTCGGTCTCCCTCCTCTGCCCACCTTCCAGCTTCTCAACATCCGTCTTAAATTGTGGTGCCCAGAACTGGACACAAGATTCCAGGTGGGGTCTGTCCAAGGCAGAATACCTTGGCGTTCATGACTCTCCTTCCTTGAAGGTTTTTAAGCAGAGGCCGGACAGTCCTCTGTCTGCGATGCTTTAGCTGAGATTCCTGCATTGCAGGGGGCTGGACTGGATGACCGCTGGGGGCCCCACGTCCAACTCTAAAATTCCACGATAGTCTAACCTCTGCATAAACGTCGCGCAAGGAAAGCAAGAGAAATACTATGCAATACTCAAAATAGTCCGGCATGAAAAGCCCCAAACCCGGTTCCATGGGTGACACTGAGTCAACTCCCTGGGACAGTTTATTGTTGTACATATTTCTAAATTTAGTGTTGTATGTTGTTTTATTTGTCTGTTTTAACCATATTTGCACAGCGGTTTTTAATGTTGTGGGTGTCCCCTATTTCAGAGGCTTCTACTCTGCAGCCTCTTATAGTTGTTTTATCTGCGAGTCTTTTAGTTCTTACGCTCTTACAGTTGTTTTAACTGCGTGTCTTTGTTGGTTTTTAGCTCTTATCTGTTTTAATTATTAGTTTTTTACCCATCCATTGTCTGTGCTGTATTTTATTCGGATGTTTTATGCCTGTTTCCTTGTCCTCATTTGCCCTAACAATTATCGGTCAAAAATCCCAACTGCTATTTTATCTATATGCTTTTCTTAATCCTGGTCTGTGACCGTAATAAAGTTCATTCATACTGTGTGATAAACCGGCCGTCCAGGAAGCAAGTCCTAAAGTTACAAAACTGGAGATCTCCCGTAAGCTGGACAAAACCAGCCAGTGATAGCTCAGCCGGTCGAGCGCGGGGCTCTTAGGGTTGAGGGTTCGAGCCTCACGTCGGGCGAAAGACCCTTACACTGCAAATATTTCCTCGGTTTTTTGCCCTCTCGCTGCCCCGCTAGACCGGTCAAGGTTTTGCAGATTTGAGCTTCTCATTGCTGGTTTCTTGATCTGGGCCGGTCCTGAGCACTGCCTGTCGTCTGGGAGATCTCTTGCAATGAGATCTCCATGGCGATGGATCCCGCTGAGGGGGCAGGAGTGTGCAATGTTTGGAATTTGGAGGGGAGGAGGGAGAAAGGCAGCCTTCCCTTCTCCCGGGGCGCCTGTTAACCTCCGGCGAAAGAGACCCGGCTGGCGAAGCGGAATTATGTTTCCAAAAGCGCATGACGCGAAGAGCTGCCTTGCACGAAGACGGCCCATTGGGGATGGGAAGGGCTGAGCAGCGGGGAGAGGGGCTGCGGAGGAGAATCACGACCGGAGAATTTGAATCGCATGTGTGCGCCGTACAATGTGCGGCATGTTACTGGTGGGTTTGGACCAAAAGACGCAGCACAAAAGGGGAAGGCAGCGAGGCGGGAAGAGGAAAGAAGAGCGCTCGGGCAAAGGGGGAATAGTTAACTTTGGGGGGCCTCCCCAGGGCTGGCGGGGTTTCTTCTGTTTCCATGTATTCTGCCCCACTGATGACACAAATGCAATAAGGGTTAAGACTGGACCACCGTCTACATGCCGTTCCGCTTTTTAAAGTTGTTTCCACCTGAAAGGGCTGGGAAGAGGGAACAGGGCTTTGTGAGCGGGGAGAATCGGTGGCAGAGAGAGTTCAGAATCAGAGGCAGGAGCAGAAGCAGGAGAGGAGAGAAGCCAAGAGGCAGAGAGCGGTTTCTTCCCCCTCCTGCGGCAAGAATCTCCCTTCCCTACTGGTCTCCCAGGGCCCAGAGCGCCATGAAAAGGCCGGAGGAGAGGTGGGCTTGCTGGCAGGCGCAGTCTCCGATTGCTTGGGGGAAAGCCCCGGAGAGAAAGGGGAGGCAAGGAACTTCAGTCTGGGCTGCTGATTTTGTAGTGAAAGCCCAGTAGACCTGAAGGAGCGTCTCCACCCCGGACACCGGGGTCCCTCCCTGTGAGAAGCGAGGTTACAGGGAAGCAGGCAGAGGGCCTTCTCGGTGGTGGTGCCCGCCCTGTGGAACACCCTCTCACCAGATGTCAAGGAAATAAACAACTATCTGACTTTTACAAGACATCTGAAGGCAGCCCTGTTTAGGGAAGTTTTTAATGTCTGATGTTTTATTGCAGTTTTAATATTCTGCTGGGAGCCACCCAAAGTGGCCAGATGGGCAAGGTAAAGGGACCCCTGACCATTAGGTCCAGTTGTGGCCGACTCTGGGGTTGCGGCGCTCATCTCGCTTTATTGGCCGAGGGAGCCGGCGTACAGCTTCCAGGTCATGTGGCCAGCAGGACTGAGCCGCTTCTGGCGAACCAGAGCAGCGCACGGAAACGCCGTTTACCTTCCCGCCGGAGTGGTACCTATTTATCTACTTGCACTTTGACGTGCTTTTGAACTGCTAGGTGGGCAGGAGCAGGGACCGAGCAACGGGAGCTCACCCCGTCACTGCGGGGATTCAAACCGCTGACCTTCTGATCGGCAAGTCCTAGGCTCTGTGGTTTAACCCACAGCGCCACCCGCGTCCCAATTATTATTATTATTATTATTATTATATGAGGATAGAACATGGAGCCTTCTGCCTGCCAGGCATCTGTTCTGCCGCAGAGCCTTTCTTCCAGAGCTGCCCCTTCTCACTTCCTCCCTCTCTCCCTCTTTTCCCCAGGGGCTACTTGGTGGCCGTGCCCTCGGTCTTCCGGGCAGGGGTAGTGGAAACCATCAGCGTGGTCATCTTCAACCCGGCCAAGGAGACGACAGTTCAGATCCAACTGACGGTCAAAGGAGAGACGGTGGCGCGAGGGCACGGAACGGTTTTGGGTAGGCCCCCGTTTACGTACGTGCAAAGGGCGCCCGGGCACGGCTGGCCTTGAGGCCGGTGTGTCTGTGTGTGTTGAATATTGTAGTTAAATCTGGCGTGTTGGCACGATATGGTTCGGCTTTTTGAATCTTGCATTTTCTCTCTCTTTTTCTCTCCGGCGTTTTTGTAGGCAAAGGAACCATCAAGCTCAAGGTGAGTACAAACCGGGGGGTGGATTAAAAAATAAACGATTTTTTTAAAGATAAAAAATCGGGTTTTTAAAAATAAAAAATCGGATTTTTTAAAAAAATTAATTAAATTGGATTTTAAAAAATAGAATGCTTTCGGAGGAAATGCCTTTCTAAAGATTTTCTAAGTTACCGGTACATTGTAGCCCAAAGGCTATTCATCAGGAAATGATTTGTTTTAAGTTTCTTATGTGCTGAAGCTCAGGGTTTTTTTAATTGTTTAACTGCAACAGTTAACAAACATGGATACATATGCTATAATGTTATTTTTTCAGCTAAATAGTTACTAAGGAAATGATTGTTTTTCTCCTTCCAATAAAGTGCAGCAGAAAAGTTGTCCAAAAAAAAAAGCAGTTAACTCATGAAACCTCACCATAATTTCATAATTATCTGTCTATGTGTTTCTAAGAGTAGAACCAAATCTGTAATTTCTGATATAACTGCAAAAACTACTTATTATTCCAAAAACGAAGCCTTCATCCGGATGTAAATATTAAGATTATACCAGCAAGAATAATGAACCTTTCTGTAAAAAAAAAAAGATTTAAATCAAGTCTCACTGACTAGTGATTTAAATCGATTTGATTTCGATCAAATCCACCCTGATGCAAATGGGTTGGCAGAAAGAGCTCTTATAATCCCTGCATTCAGGTCGGTGGGCATGGCAGATTCCAGTGGCAGCAGGTTCCGCAGGCTAACCACGCACTTCCTTTCCCCCCGGCGCTATACCAGGGAGGGAGAAAGCGCATCTGATTTTATAAACTCCTGGCCTTCTCTCTGTCCTGGGCGTTCCAGCTGAGATCCACGATTCTAAGCTTCGTCGGCGCCTGGCGCGGCGCTATAACTCCCTTTTGCCTTCCCGACCAGGTGCCCCCGGGGCTACGGGGCCAGGCTCACCTCAAGGTTTGGGGCAACCGTCACTTGGCGGAAGAGGGCTACATTTTCCACAACCACACCACGGTCACCATCGACAGCAAAGGGGCCTCCGTCTTCATCCAGACCGACAAACCCGTCTACAAGCCCAAGCAGAAAGGTGGGCGATTGCTCTTTCGTGGGGGGATGTTCAGGGTGGCAGGAGAGGATATATTGCTTAGTAATATCCGCCAGCTCTCCAATTCCACAATTTGTGAATGCTCCTTTCCTTCTCTCCCTCTATATAATTATTATTATTACTATTATTATTATTATTATTATTATTTATTATTATTATTTGTACCCCGCCCATCTGGCTGGGTTTAGCCACTCTGGGCAACTTCCATAGAAACCAAAAAAACACTAAAATATCATACATTAAAAACTTCCCTGAACAGGGCTGCCTTAAGATGCCTCTCTCTCGATTTCTTTTAAAATTCAGTTTTACGTTATACAATCACCGTATTTTTCGCTCTATAAGACGCACCAGACCACAAGACGCACCTAATTTTTGGAGGAGGAAAACAAGGAAAAAAAATATCCCTCTTGCTGTTCTGGCTTCCGGGATAGCTGCGCAGCCTGCATTCGCTCCATAAGACGCACACACATTTCCCCTTACTTTTTAGGAGGGGAAAAGTGAGTCTTATAGAGCAAAAAATACGTTAAATTCAAACATGAACCGCCAACATTTAGGATGCCCTGAACCCTTAGACTTCCCTCCATGGCTTCCATTATTATCAGCCTTTTAGCTGTTGCGTCTTATCATTTCTCCGTTTTACTGAAAACCATCCCTTTTCCTTTTCACCCTCGTTTTTAATACATTGCAAGTGTCCCTAAAACCCTGCCAAAGTTTTCAGCTGTTTACAGTGCAGCTCGTAGATTTTCCCCATTCCTAATTGAATTTCCTCTCTTCCTGGTTTCTGATTTCCCCCTCTCCTTCTCTGCTTCTAGTCCTGATCAACCTGTTCACCGTCAACCCGGACTTGCGGCCCGTCGACGAGAAGGTGAGGAAGGGGCTGTAATAATATATATATTTATCCTGGGCTCGTTTCCTCTGGGGGTCTTCCAGGAGAAGGACCTGGCCAGGCTGGAGGCATGTGGAACTCCCTGCCACCTGAGGCAACCACCAACTTTTATGGCTTTAAAAAAGGACCTGGCAAAACCACGACAGAGGAGAGGCTCTTCCTACGCTCCCAGGGCAAAAGGGCCGTAGCTCGGCGGCTAGAGTAGCTGCTGGGCATGCGGAAGGTTTTGGCTCGGGGGGGGGGGGTATTTCCCGGCTGGAAATCCTGCAGAGGCACTGCTGCCGGTCAGTGTAGGCTGCCCTGAGTTCAAGGGTACTAAGCGATGTCCTAAGTCCCTATTTAATTCAGCCCTCTTTTTGTTGAAAACCATGAGGACTATAATCTTACTTAATGGCTCTTAATGGTAGGACGCCTGTTGGGCATGTAGAAGGCGCCATTTAATTCATCCCTTTTTAAAAAAAAACAATGAGGACTAGCCTCTTACTTTGTTTTTAATGGCTCTCCATCCGAACGCCTGGGAAGCTGCTGCCTGTCCGTGCAGGCATTACTAGCTGACCCAAGAACTAAATAAAAGCTTTTTTGGGTTAAGTTTCGTGCAGGATTCCAAGTGAGTAACTCGTCCCTCTTTTCCCCCTTCCAGGTTGAAGCCTACATTGTGGTGAGTACCTGCTTGGTTCTCAAACTGAATCCGTTCCAAAACCAAAGAGTTCCAAAGCCAAGGCGCGCTGCTTTCCCATAGAAAGCAATGCAAAACGGATTAATCCATCGCAGACTTTTAAAAACAACCCCTTAAAATAGTAACTTAACATGAATTTTACTCTCTAACGAGACCATCGAGACCATTGATCCATAAAATGAAAGCAATAATCAATGCACTGTACTATAAAATAAACAAGACGGTATTGCAGATGATAAAAATAAAAATTATTTTTTTCCCTTACCTGCACTGATGACAGTCATTGTTTGGATGGGGGGCTTTTATCCATTTCCACAATCAATCAATCAGTCGCTGAACTGGGTTCCACACAGTCACAAAATGAACCAAAAAAGCCTCAAAAACAAAAAGGCAAAATAAAGAGCAAAAACAAAAGTGCCAAATACTGTATTATTATTATTATTATTATTATTATTATTAGCTTAAAGACTAAAATGAAATTGAATTAAATTATCTCTCTCCAGGATCCTCGTGGGTCTCGGATGATCGAATGGAACAACCTAAAGCCAGTTTGTTGCGGTGAGTCTGGAGGGAGCGGCAATGGGGTGCCCGTCCCCCCGAAAAGGAGAAAAGAGAAATAGAGGCCAAACCTTTTTCTCCCCCTCTTTTGCTGGAAGTGACCCAGCGCCTTTTCGGCTGACCGTCCCCTCTTTTCTCTGCCGCAGTACGCATGCCAACCAACTCTTTCATGACTTTCCAAATCTAATAAATCTGTATTTTTAAAATTTTCTCCATTCCCTGACCCAGCCAATACGAGAGGCTTCATAATATAATTTCACATCTGGCAAGGAGAAGCCTCCTCTATCTTTAATATCTGTTAATAACTTATATTTTATTCTCGGCTTCTCACCCCGGCCGCAGGCGTCCTCAACGTCAGCTTCCCTCTGTCTGACCAGCCTGTCTTCGGAGAGTGGCTCATTTTTGCCGCCTTGCAGGGCCAGGTGTACAACAAGACCTTCGAAGTCCAGAAGTATGGTGAGATTTCGGCGCAGCGGCTGGTGGAATTGCTGGGGGGGGGCAGAGCCTTCTTTTCTTATTTTATATATATTGTTTTTACTAATTCTCCAATCTTTCGAAGCATTGATCGGCTTTTATTATTATTATTTTAATCGTGCAAAGTTTCTCCTGTCTGTCACTAAATATCGCCGGAACAGAGTTTCCGGATACCCAATCTTCATCAGCCAATCTTGATCAATTCTTCACCAGCCAGGCTTATGAGAATTAATACGAGAAGGATCTGGCTCCAGTTCTTAACAAGCTGAAATTACAATATACACTGCGTCTGTATAAAATAAAATGCATAATACAATATGTACAGCTAAAATACACACCCAAACTTGCATGTAAGCAGACATGAACGCTGTAGAAAATATACTCTGGATCAGTGTTCATGTGATACTGTGGTCACTGGTGCTGGTAACAAATTGTAAAGAACATAATATACTTTCATAATATAATTTCAGCCACAGGTGAAACTAATATTGTTTATGCAATGCAGTTCTGGGCTGCATCAATAGGAGTATAGCATATAGATCAAGGGAAGTAATAGTGCCACTGTATTCTGCTCTGGTCAGACCTCACCTGGAGTACTGTGTCCAGTTCTGGGCACCACAATTCAAGAAGGACACTGACAAACTGGAACGTGTCCAGAGGAGGGCAACCAAAATGGTCAAAGGCCTGGAAACGATGCCTTATGAGGAACGGCTAAGGGAGCTGGGCATGTTTAGCCTGGAGAAGAGGAGGTTAAGGGGTGATATGATAGCCATGTTCAAATATATAAAAGGATGTCACATAGAGGAGGGAGAAAGGTTGTTTTCTGCTGCTCCAGAGAAGCGGACACGGAGCAATGGATCCAAACTAAAAGAAAGAAGATTCCACCTAAACATTAGGAAGAACTTCCTGACAATAAGAGCTGTTGGACAGTGGAATTTGCTGCCAAGGAGTGTAGTGGAGTCTCCTCCTTTGGAGGTCTTTAAGCAGAGGCTTGACAACCATATGTCAGGAGTGCTCTGATGGTGTTTCCTGCTTGGCAGGGGGTTGGACTCGATGGCCCTTGGGGTCTCTGCCAACTCTATGATTCTATGATTCTATGATTCTAGGAACATTCCCAGCAAGAATGTCAGGTGCAAACAGTCCCCCACCCAGTCAGTGGATCGTGGCAGATCATGCAATTAAATAAAACAATGTCAATCTAACCCATCATCATCCATATTATTGGATATTTCGGTATTTGTAGTGGAACTCGTTTATTCTAATAGGAGTTCTGGTTTCTCAATATGATTTTGCAAATATCCTTTAAACACCTTCCAGTCCTTGTCTATCTCCTCTTTTGCGATCCTTCTGACTTCTCCCATTGTAATACTCCAATAATTTGGCAAGCCACTCTGTTTTGGTCGGTCTTGTACCACTTTCCCAGTTTTTAGGAGTGGAAAATCTAACCCAGAATTCAGTCCCCACGGATGAACAGAGTTGAGCGAGGGAAAAGGCTGCTTCAGTCCCATTAAGGAGGGGGTCTCAAGAGACCGGCCTGGGAGACCCCCCCTGGGGCCTGACCCCCTTTGCAGAGGGTCTTTGGGGACGCCCCCCTGTTGGCAGCGGTCAACCTCTCCCTCCTCCTCTCCCCCACCAGTTTTACCCAAATTTGAGGTGCGCATCGACCCGCCGCGCTACATCCGGGACCTCGGCGCATGTGAGAAAGCGACCGTCCACGCCAGGTGAGGATAGGGACGGGGGGAGTGTACATTCGGGAACCTTGGCTGGCTGGTGGGGGGGCAGAGGGTCCAGAGGCGAGGGCCGGATTGGGGCCCCCTCTCTGAAGCCGCTCCTTTCCCCCCAGGTACACTTTTGGGAAGCCGGTCGCCGGCCGTCTGGCCGTCAACATGACAGTCAACGGAGTCGGCTACTACAAGCATGAGTCTGGCCACCCAGTCCTCAAAACCATGGAGGTGAGCGGTCAAGGGGGTGATGGACAGTGGCTTGAGGAACGGCGGCTGGAACCTTTTCTGCCCATTCCGTAACTCTCTCTCTCTCTCTTTTTTTACAAGTATTATAATTATAATTCTGTGCGGAATATTTTTCATTTTCTTCTCTTCATTCTCCTCCTGCGATCCAGCGCTCTTGGGGTCGGCGCTTTTGATTTATGCAAATACAGTGGTACCTCGGGTTACATACGCTTTAGGTTACAGACTCCGCTAACCCGGAAATAGTGCTTCAGGTTAAGAACTTTGCTTCAGGATGAGAACAGAAATCGTGCTCCAGCGGCGGGAGGCCCCATTAGCTAAAGTGGTGCTTCAGGTTAAAAACAGTTTCAGGTTAAGAACGGACCTCCGGAATGAATTAAGTACTTAACCCAAGGTACCACTGTAATTATAATTCTGTGTGGAATATTTTTCATTTTCATCTCTTCATCCTCCTGCTGCGATCCAGAGCTCTCGGCGTCGGCGCTTTCGATTTCTGCACACAAAGGGAAATCTCAATGTGTCACAACTAAGGCAAAGGGAGGTCTAGCCTTCTGCCATAATAATAATAATAATATTTATTTATACCCTGCCCATCTGGCTGCGTTTCCCATTAGCGCCAGGCAGATAGCCCAAATTCCCTTCTGGGATCTTGCCATGGTGCCAGCTTTGACTTCCAGCAGCCTCCCTGGGGCGTGGGCTAGGGAATGCCCCCCTGCAGACCCCATAGAGGCGCTGCTGCCGGCCAGTGTGGGCGACCCTGACCCTGCGCTCCCTCCCTCCCTCAGATCGACGGCTCTGCAGATTTCGACGTGTGCGTGAGTGACATGATGCCGGCCGACGTCCCTGAGCATTTCCGCGGCACCGTGAGCATCTGGGCGACGGTCACGGGGGCCGACGGCAGCCGCCAGGTCACCTTCGACGACTCCACCCCAGTCCAGAAACAGCTGGTCGACATCAAGTACAGCAGGGGGACACCGAAACACTTCAAGCCGGGCCTGCCGTACAGGGCAAAGGTGAGCGCAGAGCGTCATTCCCGGAATACAGCAGTCCTAGGACATTCAGAAGATGAGACGCGGGCGGGTTAAACCACAGAGCCTAGGGCGGCGGTTCGAATCCCCGCAATGACGGGGTGAGCTCCCGTTGCTCGGTCCCTGCTCCTGCCAACCTAGCAGTTTGAAAGCACACCAGTACAAGTAGATAAATAGGTACCGCTCCAGCGGGAAGGGAAACGGCGTTTCCGCGCGCTGCTCTTGTTCACCAGAAGCGGCTTAGTCCTGCTGGCTACATGACCCGGAAGCTGTACGCCGGCTCCCTTGGCCAATAAAGCGAGATGAGCGCTGCAACCCCAGAGTCGGCCACGACTGGACTTAATGGTCAGGGGTCCCTTTACCTTAGGATATCCAGAATGAATGAATTCATCTTTATTTGCATCAGCCGTTGGCCACAGCAATAAAATAACAATACGATATGCCAGGCATCCCCAAACTCGGCTCTCCAGATGTTCTGGGACTACAACTCCCATCATCCCTAGCTAACAGGACCGGTGGTCAGGGATGATGGGAACTGTAGTCCCAAAACATCTGGGGGGCTGAGTTTGCCTATTCCTGCAGTAGTACCTTGCTTCTCAAACTTAATCCGTTCCGGAAGTCCATTCCAAAACCAAGGCGTGCTTTTCCATAGAAAGGAATGCAAAATGGATTAATCCGTTCCAGACTTTTAAAATCAACCCCTAAAACAGTCATTTGAAATGAATTTTACTGTCTAGCGAGGCCATCAATCCATAAAATGAAAGCAATCATCAATGTGCCGTACTATAAAATAAATAAGGCAGTATTGTAGATGATAAAAATAAAAAATATTATTTTTTTCTGACATGCACTGATGACAGTCATGGTTTGGATGGGGGGGCTTTTATCCATTTCCGCAGTCACACAATCAATCAATCAATCAATCAATCAGTAGCTGAACTGGGTTCTGCAGAGTCACAAAAACAAATGAACCGAAAAAGCCTCAAAAACGCAAAATAAAGAGCAAAAGCCAAAGCGCCAAACTTAATCCGTTCCGGAAGTCCATTTGACTTCTGAAATGCTCGAAAACCGAGGCGCGGCTTCTGATTGGCGCAGGCGTCCCGGAAACAATAGCCGACAGCTGTGTCGGACGTCCGGCTTCCAAAAAGCGTTCGAAAACCAGAACACTCACTTCTGGGTTTTCGGCATTTGGGAACCAAGGCGTTTGAGAACCAAGGTCCCACTGTATTCCTAAAGCCCCACGCCTCCTCTCCGATCAGCTGCTTAGCTAAACAACCTGCATGTTCTTAGTTTCCTGTTTTGCGGTAATTTAATTTTTTCTTTCCACTTTGGGGCTGGGGGCATCCCTCCCCAAGCCTCTCCCCACGCGCCGTAGTTGCTGGATCCGTCTCCCCCCACCTCTCCTTCTCTCCCCCCACCAGGTGGAAGTCACGTACCCCGACGGGAGCCCTGCGGACGGCGTGAGGGTCCGGGTCAAGGCTGAGCTGACCCCCAAGGACAACATCTACACCAGCGAGTTGGTGTCGCGCGGCGGATCGGTGGAGTTCGAAATCCCCTCCATCCCCTCGGCTGCCCAGTACGTCTGGCTGGAGGTGGGTGAGAGCCACGGATGGGGCTGGGGGGCTTGGGAGACCCCCACCAGGGGGCCGGCAGAGTGGGTGTCTCATATCTCTGGGGCAGGGGGCTGGATGATCCCGGGGGGGGGAATCCCTCCTTTTAAAAAAAATACCATATTTTTCCTTGTAATAATAAAAATAATTTTTATTTATACCCCGCCCTCCCCAGCCAAGACCGGGCTCAGGGCGGCTGACTCCAGGTAGAAAAACGATGGATTAAAAGACAACTGAAAAACAAGATCAAAATATAACATTAAAATGCAGCCTCATTTCAGCAGAAACGCAAATCAAAAACTTTTTGGGGATGAAAATGTCAAATCTAGTCTTGTATAAGGCTATATCCCCCCCCCAGATTTTTTTAAGCTTAAAATTGGGCGTCTTCTTATACACGGAATGTTGCCATTATTTATTTCTTAATTTGGGGCTCAAAAAATATAGACGGAAAAATATGGTATATTTGTCTCGGGGAGGGGGTCCCTTCTATGATTCTAAGAGGCGAGGGGGTGGGAACGGATCACAGCCTGACCTCCCTGCCTCCCCCTCTCTCTCCCCCCCCCCAGACCAAAGTCACGGCCCTGGGAGGGGCGTCTGCCGGGGACCAGTACCTTCCCAATTTCCTCTCCATCAGCGGCTGGTATTCCCCCAGCAAGTGCTACATCCAACTTCAGATGCCGGAACGGCCTTTCCAGGTGAGCCTCTCCCTGGTTGCCAAGGTTGGGGGGCTGGGGGTGGAGGTTTGGGACCCCCCTCGATGGTCCTCCTCCGCTTGGAGCCACTCATCTCCTGGCATGGGGGGCGCTGTGGGTTAAACCACAGAGCCTAGGACTTGCCAATCAGAAGGTCGGCGGTTCGAATCCCCGCAATGACAGAGTGAGCTCCCGTTGCTCGGTCCCAGCTCCTGCCCACCTAGCAGTTCGAAAGCACCTCAAAGTGCAAGTAGATGAATAGGTACCGCTCCGACGGGAAGGTAAACAGCGTTTCCGTGCGCTGCTCTGGTTCGCCAGAAGCGGCTTCGTCCTGCTGGCCACATGACCCAGAAGCTGTATGCCGGCTCCCTCGGCCAATAAAGCGAGATGAGCGCCGCAACCCCAGAGTCGGCCGCGACTGGACCTAATGGTCAGGGGTACCATTACATTAAAGGGGAATTACCGGGAAACTTATTTTAGAGACTTAAACAAGCCTGGCAATGACCTTATCCACTGTATACGTTTAAAATGGGAATGATATATATCCTTCTCCTGCCTCCCTGAACATTCCCACAGTCACGATCTAAGCACGATCCCTGAGTAGGAACTGTTATCTTCTTTTCATCTGAGCCACTGTACATAAACGGTGTTTTTTTGGGGCGTCTTTGGGGATCTCTGACCCCGATACCCCTCAAATCCCTTCTCTCTCCCCAGGTGGGCGAGGAGGCGTCCGTCATGCTGAAGTCCACCTGCCCCTGCAATTTCACCCTCTACTACGAGGTGGTGTCGCGAGGGAACATCGTCCTCTCGGGGGTGCAGCCCTCGGACGTCACCCGACAAAGGAGCAAGAGGGATGTGCTTGGGAGCGGAGGCGTCACCCACGTCCCAGGCACGGCTTTGCGGCAGGGACGTCTTGCCCATAGGCACAAGGGGTGTGGGGCACCTGGGCGCTGGACTCCAAGGGTCCGGGGCCCGAGAGTTGAGTCAGGGAAGAGGCACAAGTTCGGGGGCGACCGAGACACTGAGGCAGCTGGCCAACTCCACCCTTCTGCCGCCTGGGACTGGGCAAACTCGGGGTGCCAGGCGGATATTTGCACCCTGGAGCCATGTATCCTTAAGACGCCCTGATTTGCAGTTCGGTATTGGGCAGGGGGGAGTTTCTGGCCGTGCCCCCCTCTCTCTCTTTTTCAAAATAATTTTTATTAAGTTTTGCAAGCAAAACGATTGGTGCCAGTTCAGTGCGGATGGCAAGTTCCCAGTTGTGTCAGGCTCAGAGGTGTCTAGGGGGCATCGGAGGGTCTCTGTGGGAAAAAGACTCCCCCTGGGGGTCTCTCAGCCAGGGGCCCATCTCCTGGGTGCCCCAGGGAGCTGGGGGAATGTGTAGCATGGGGGGGTTGGTCTAGATGGCCCTCGGGGGATCCCTTCCAAGTCTGTGGTTCTGCAAAGGAACCCCAAAGGTCTTGGGGGTCTAAGGGACCCGGTTCGTCCAGGGCCTTGCAAATCAACACGTTTAATTTGACGGCATCGTCCGGATGCAATATTGCTGCCTTTCCACTCCCTCCCCTTAGGGCCAACGGCCCCCCCTGCGCCCGAGATGAACACCTGCGTCACCTCGGTCCGCTTCTCCGTGACCCCCAAGATGGCCCCCCTGGGACGCCTCCTCGCCTACTACGTCCGGGAAGACGGGGAAGGGGTCACCGACAGCCTGCAGTTTGCTGTCAAGCCCTCCTTCGAGAACCAGGTAGCGGCCGTGGGCGGCCATGCAGGTGGGGGCTCTGGGGTGGATGGGGCTTCTTCATCTCCTCCTCCTCTTTCTCCTTCACCCTTTTCTCCTTCTCCTTTCCTTCTCCTCCTTCAACATCTCTTTCATTGCCTTCTCCTTCCCACTGTGTCCTCCTCCTCCTGTTCCTCCTCCATCTCCATCTCCTCCATCATCCTTTTCTTCTTCTTCTCTTTCCTCATCTTCTCCTTCTTCTTCATCTCCTCCTCTTTCTTCTCTTTCTTTTCCTTCTTTATCATCTCCTTCACAACCTTCTCCTTCTTCTCCTTTCCTTCAACATCTCCTCCACCTCCTGTTTCTCCTTCATCTCTTCCTCTTTCTTCTCCCTCTTCTCCTTCATCATCTCCTTTGTCATCTTCTCCCTCTCTACCATCTTCTCCTTCTTTCTCCTTCGTCCTTTTCTTCCCCTTCTCTTTCTCCTTCATCTTCTCCTTCTTATTTTCCTGTCCTTCAACATCTCTTTCAACGCCTTCTCCTTCCCCACCACCTCCTCCTCCTCCTGTTCCTCCTCCATCACCTCCTCCATCACCATCTTCTCTTCCTCCACTTCTCTCGCCACCAGGTTTCCGTGGCCTTTTCCACCAACGAGACTCGGCCTGGAGACACGCTGACCCTCAAGGTGTCCGCAGCCAAGGGGAGCTGCGTCTGCCTGGCCGCAGTGGACAAGAGTGTCCACCTCCTCAAGCCGGGCTTCCAGCTGACCACGGACCAGGTGAGTGCTGGTCCTCCACGTGTTCAAACAGACATCAGAGTTGGCACCGAGAAGGGCTGTCTCCCCATGGCAAAGACCTTGCTTGGCGTACAGAAGACCCCAGCTTCAACCCTCAACGGCCGTTCTGTCTCCTGCCGCAGATCTTCCAGGAGATGGCGGACTACGACGTTTCGGACGCCTTTGGTGCCGCCAAGGAAGACGGGCATTTCTGGTGGGCAGGGATGTCTTCCCGCCGGCGCCGTTCCTCCATCTTTCCCTGGCACTGGGACATCACCAAGGATGCCCGCTTCGCGTTCACGGTGAGGGGTGATCTCCCTGTGTGTTTGCTAGCTAAACTAATCGGGGGGAAGTCGTAGGTTCTGCATTCGAAAACACACGGAAATTTCAGTTGCGCCGACCGTCAGCCATAGCAATAAAACAAAAATAGGACATACAGTGGTCCCTTGGTTCTCAAACTTAATCCGTTCAGAAAATTCCGTTCCAAAACCAAAGTGTTCCAAAACCCAAGGTGCGCTGCTTTCCCATAGAAAGGAATGCGAAACAGATTAATCCATTCCAGACTTTTAAAAGCAACCCCTAAAATTTAGCATGGATTTTACTATCTAACAAGGCCATCGATCCACAAAATAAAAGCAATAAACAATGTGCTATGCTATAAAATAAATAAGAGCGTATTGTAGATGATAAAAATTACCATTAATTTTTTTTCTTACCTGTGCCGATGACAGTCATTATTTGGATGGAGGGCTTTTATCCATTTCCGGAGTCACACCGTCACTCAATCAGTAGCTGAACTTGGTTCCACACAGTCACAAAAATAAATAGCAAAACAAAAGCACCAAACGTAATCAGTTCCGGAAGCCTGTTTGACTTCTGAAATGTTCAGAAACCGAGGTGCAGCTTCTGATTGGTTCAGGCACCCCGGAAACAATAGCCGACAGCCGCGTCGGACATCCAGCTTCCAGAAAACATTTGAAAACCGGAACACTTCCTTCTGGGTTTCTGGCATTTGGGAACCAAGGTTCCACTGTAGATCTATATATTTCCATGGCGGTTGCTTGGTGCTCTGCCAAATGGGTCTTCTCAGGAGGAGACTTTGGGGGAAGAGGGAGAACGTCCGCCTTGCAGGCACTAGATCCCACCTTCGATCTGTCCAAGGCTGTGATTTAAACCAACCTAAGAAAGACCATGGACCCTCTCTCTTTTTTCTTGTGTCGTTTGCGGCTCGCCGCCGCCCAGGAAACCGGCCTGGTGGTCATGACAGACGTGGTCAGTCTCCACCACCGGCAGCATGGAGGGATGTACACGGACGAGGCCGTCCCGGCTTTCCAGCCCCACACGGGGACCCTCGTCGCCTCGGCCCCTTCCCGGGTGGCGCCCAGGTAAGCAGGTCTGTGGGCTTGGAGCAAATGTCCAAACACACCTGTATTTTTCGCTCCATAAGATGCAGCTGACCATAAGGTGCACCTAGTTTTTAGAGGAGGAAAACAAGAAAAAAAATTATTCTGAATCAAACAGTGGATGTAGGATTTTTGCGGTTCATGCTGTGGCCACAGACATGTGAGTTTGGGGTAGCCCAATGCAAAAATCCTGAGGATCCATGTGGATCCGTGCTTTGTACCACGTTTTTGCGCCATTGCGGCCCCACGAAACAGTGGATGCGTAATTTTTTTGGTGCAGGCTGTAGCCATGGACATACTATGTGATATGATGGTGAATTTGGGGTGACCCAGTGCAAAAATCCTGAGGATCCATAGGCTTTTACCTCCCTGCTCCCAGGCAGCCTCCTTTATCTCTAGCGTCCCTTATCTCCCTCCCGATCGCTTGCCGATCAGCTGCTTCCTTTCAACACCCCCTTCCCTCTTGTTTGCCTTAGTGTCTTCTCCTTAGCTGGAGCAGTTTCTCGCTCCTC
The DNA here is from genome assembly GCF_965113315.1 of Podarcis vaucheri. NCBI lineage: Eukaryota > Metazoa > Chordata > Lepidosauria > Squamata > Lacertidae > Podarcis > Podarcis vaucheri. Next base: position 12,547,011 of record NC_138756.1, on the reverse strand, counting down.
CTTTTCTTCTAATTTCTCTCCGCATTGCTTTAGATGGTTAAGTCCAGCCGGCAATGGTTTAGGGAGCTGGCTGAGAGCTGCGGGTTTGAACTCCCAGAATCGTGGAGATGGAAGGGAACCCCGTCTCCTCGGGGTGGCGGGTTAGCTGTGCCCATTTGACCCCACAAAAGTCCTTTAAACTCACGGTGCATTCCCCCCCCCGCCTGCCCTCCCGAACCTTCAACCCTCCTGTCTCTCTTTCCGCTCACAGAGCAGATAAGAAGAAAAGGACATTTTTCCCTGAGACGTGGCTGTGGCGCTGCTTCAACGTCAGGTATGTTTTCAGGGTTGGGCACCACGCTGGCAGACAGCGGGCTCCATCTCCTGAGGGTCTTCTGGCGGTTCCCTCCCTGCGAGAAGTGAGGTTCCAGGGAACTGGACAGAGGGCCTTCTCGGTGGTGGCGCCTGCCTTGTGGAACGCCATCCCACCAGATGTCAAGGAGATAAAGGACTATCTGACTTTTAGGAGACACCTGAAGGCAGTTCTGTTTAGGGAAGTTTTTAACATTTGAGGTTCTATTGTGTTTTTAATATTCTCAAATTATTATTTTTATCACTGTTCCCACGACTCCTTCCTCGCCCCCGGCCCTCTTCTCTCTCTCCCTCTCGACGCAGCGACGTCTCCGGGGAAGCCCAGCTGCGGGTGGAGACGCCCGGCTCCATCACCACGTGGCTGGCGGAGGCCGTGGGCATCTCGGAGGAGAAGGGTCTTGGCCTTGCCCCCCAATCCCAGCTGAGGACCTTCAAGCCCTTCTTTGTGGACTTCTCCCTGCCCTACAGCGTCATCCGTGGGGAGCAGACCAAAGTCCCCCTCACCGTCCACAACTACCTGCCCGTGTGTGCGGAGGTGAGAAGCCCCGGCGTCCTTCCCAGCCTGGGAACGGCAAGGAAGCAGGGAGGGTAGTGTGGCGTAATAGTTAAGAGTTTTGGCCCGGGGTTCAATTCATGGGTAGGCAAACTAGGGGCCGGATCCGGCTCAATCGCCTTCACAATCTGGCCCATGGATGGTCCGGGAATCAGCGTGTTTTGACATGTGTCCTTTTATTTAAAATGGGTTATTTGTGGGGCATAGGAATTCAGTCGTATTTCTCCCCCCCCAAAAAAAAAATATGCCTGGAAGAGATCGCACCCTTCTGAATTTGCTTGCGAGGAACACCACCCGGAAACCTTTGAACAGGGCAAGGTTTTTGGATTTTAGTGCGTTGTGTGCAAAGCTACTCCGGGGACCAGCCCAGGGGACTTTCCTGCCTTGCCGGGGGTGGGTTGGTCTAGATGTCCTCTGGGGGTACCCTCTGCGATTCCACGGCGCAGAAGCTGCACCCAAGCCGACGGATCCCTGCTGCCCTCGTTTCTGCGCAGGTCCACGTGAAGATCTCGGTGCCCAAAGGGACCAAGTTTGTCGGCCACCCCGGGAAGCATCTCTTGACCCGGAAGAAGTGCGTCGCCCCCGGGAAAGCCAAGCCGACGTCCATCGTCCTGGCCTTCGCTGAGCTGGGGCAGAGCAACATCACAGGTGCCGTTAAAATAATATATTGGGATATATATTAGGGTTTATACAGTGGTACCTCAGGTTAAGTACTTAATTCGTTCCAGAGGTCCGTTCTTAACCTGAAACTGTTCTTAACCTGAAGCACCACTTTAGCTAATGGGGCCTCCCGCTGCTGCCGCACGATTTCTGTTCTCATCCTGAAGCAAAGTTCTTAACCTGGAGCACTGTTTCTGGGTTAGCAGAGTCTGTAACCTGAAGCGTATGTAACCCGAGGTACCACTGTAAAGGAAAACAGAAAGGTTATCGTCAAATGCCTTTGTTTTGTCCAAACGGAAATATCCAAGCTAAAGGCAAAACAGAGAATGAAAAGAAGAGGAAGGAAGGAAGGGAGAGCTAGAGAAAAAGGAATAGGAAAAGATTTAAAAGAGAGAGAAAGAAAAGTTAAGACACTAAAGATCTTCCGATTCTTTGTCCGCTATATATAAGCAATATTCCCTTCGCTCCTAATAAAGCCCCTTTCTATTAATCCTTGTCTTCTTCTTTTTTAAAATTTTTATTTATACTTTTTAGGTTTATACCTGTCATTAACTTTGCAGTCATTTTAACATTTCCAAACTTGGAGTTCCTCCCCCCTCTTTCTGTGGTTCCTTAAATTCATTTTTGAATCTCTTCTGCATATCCAAATGCATTTAATTTTCTCATGTAATTATCTTCTTTAGATATATACTCTTTTATAAAATGGCAGGTTGTTACAATAATCCCACCAATGTCTTTATCTGTTTGCAATTTATCTGCAAATATTCCATAAACCATTTCCATTCTTTTATAAAAAGTTTGTTATCTCAATTTTTTCTTCTTCCGGTAAATTTCGCCGTTCATCCTTGCCTTCAACCCTCAAACCCAAATGTCTCGCCACCGTGATCATGGCTTGGCGACGATGACGGCCGTAATTGGAATTTCTGCTTTGTCTCTTAGCCAAAGCCTTTGCTTACGCCGGGAGCTGCTGCCAGGACAGCTCTCCGTTCGCCAAGAACGGGAGGCACCCTGAGGACATCTATCCCGACAAGAGGACGCCGATCGGGACCGACTACGTCCGGAGGAGCATCTTAATCGAGGTGAGCAGATCCCAGCAGCAGGGCCTGTCCAGTGTTGGCCCCTTAATTTTTTTCCTGAGTGCAGAATGAATTAGGGGCGAGACCCGATTCAACGCACCACATTCTCTTAGATTGCCCTTTGCACAGCAGACCTCGCCAACTGATGCTGAGCAAAATGTCGGACCTCCGGCCCATAACTCTGAGAAGAAGCCAAACTTCCAGTGGCCAAACTTCCAGCCAGCTTCCTTCTTAGCCACAATTTTACCCGAAAGGATTCCCAACGAACCATCCTTGTTGGGGAACAGGCAGGGCAAAGCACACCATCACAGCCTTATGACCTTTGACAGCTTCACCCTGGTCCTTTTCATTATCCCGGTGATTTTAAATGTTTTATACTGTGATGCCCGTAAAAGCATTTGATTTGATTTGAATCTCTGCGTTGTTCTTTTGCTGTGATCATTAAACACTCTTAAACTGGCAAGGGACAATAATTGCTTTGGTAGTAATAATAATAATAATAGTAATAATAATAATAATTGGGCAGCTTCCAACAAGAGATTAAAAATACATTAAAGCGCCAGTCATTAAAAGCTTCCCTAAACAGGGCTGCCTTCAGATGTCTTCTAAACTTCAGGTAGTTGTTTATTTCTTTGACATCTGATGGGAGGGCGTTCCACAGGGTGGGTGCCACCACCGAGAAGGCCCTCTGCCTGCTTCCCTGTAACTTCACTTTGGAGGGGGCCAAAGGCAGGCAAACGGCCCCAGAAGGAGCGCACTGTGTCCCCCCAAAGAACACCCCACACACCCCACAGGCGGCTTAATATTTGCAATAAAAACGCACTCCATTGTTCTGCAAGCCTGCGCCAAACCTGCTCACACTTGCCTTGCCTCTTAGCCCCAAGATGATATTGGGAACGGCAGCTAAATTCAGCAAATTTTGCACACAGGCAAGATCTTTGTCTCCCAATGTGTGCACACAAAAGCGGACTGGGGAAACGTCAAGCTCGTCTTTACGACCCTCGACAGCTTCACCCGTTGACCCTTTTAATTATCGCAGTGGCCAGAAATGTTTTATACTGCCATGCCAATAAAGGTATTTGATTTATCAACCTTTTTCTTTTATTTTCCCAGGCAGAGGGCCTCACCAGGGAATACACCTACAGCGTCTTTTTCTGCCCGAACGGTAAGTTTGAGGGGTAGGATATCTCTCTGCCGTAGCTGGAAGAGTTTTCCCCTTCCGGGTACGGACAGCGGTCATTTCGGACACACCGACTATTCTGTCCTGTCTCTCCCATGCCTGGTTCAGTGACTTGATTCAGTAAGCAGCCTTTCCCCGTCCCCCCCCCAAAAAAACTCTGGCATTCCTGAGTCTTGTGTTCGAATTGTGATGCTGCCTGGTGCGCAAAGGGGTCCGTTGTGGAGCTGGGTACATGTGTTGCCTTTACATGGAGAAAGACCCCCGTGGGGAAAAGAACCCTGCTCCCCATTTTAGTCCCCGGCTAGAGAAAATCCAGGGATGCGGGTGGCACTGTGGGTTAAACCACAGAGCTTAGGGCTTGCCGGTCAGAAGGTCGGCGGTTCAAATCCCCGCAATGACGGGGTGAGCTCCCGTTGCTCGGTCCCTGCTCCTGCCAGCCTAGCAGTTCGAAAGCACATCAAAGTGCAAGTAGATAAATAGGTACCTCTCCGGCGGGAAGGTAAACGGCGTTTCCATGCGCTGCTCTGGTTTGCCAGAAGCGGCTTAGTCCTGCTGGCCACATGACCCGGAAGCTGTACGCCGGCTCCTTCGGCCAGTAAAGCGAGATGAGCGCCGCAACCCCAGAGTCGGCCACGACTGGACCTAATGGTCAGGGGTCCCTTTACCCTTTACTTTAGAGAAAATCCACATTTTCACCCCCAACAAATACGAGTACCAGTACGTGAGGAAGCCGGCCTGGATGGGGCATTTCGAGGTGTCCGTCAAAGCCCACCACAACGCCCACCTGGCCCTGTCGGCCGGACCCCATGACATGGCCGAGATGACGGAGATCGTGATCGGGGGCCGCCAGAACACCAAGACGTGGATCTCGACCAGCAAGATGGGGGAGCCCGTGGCCAGCGCAGAGACGCCCGCCATCCTCTCCTGGGACGAATTCCGGAGCTTTTGGGTCAGCTGGGCCAACGGGGTCGTCCAGGTGGGAAATTTGGGCATCTCTGGAGGGGGTGCCAACGTTGGGAGGGGGGTTTCTAGAAGCCCAGAGAGCATCCCTGACTCCACGGAAATTTTCTCACCTGGGCAGGTGGGCGTTCAGCCAAATTTTATTTTATTTTATTTTATTTTATTTTATTTCATTTCATTTTATTTTATTTTATTTTATTTTATTTTATTTTATGCTTTTAGATTACTTTCTTTAACTTCAAAGGGAAAGAAAAAACATAACACAAGATCATCCATTGCAAATAAACATTGAAAAATTGTCCCTATCTATTACACTGTATCACCTTCTAGTTCCATTGACTTGCCACCAATTCCATCTAGCTTTAAATTTATATTTACAAATAATAATAATAAGTTATTTTCTAGTTCCATTGACTTCCTGCCAACTCCATCTAGCTTTAAATTTATATTTAATAATAATAATAATTTATTTTCTAGTTCCATTGACTTCCTGCCAACTCCATCTAGCTTTAAATTTATATTTAAAAGTAATAAATGGCTGGGTTTCTAGCGCACTGTTTGTGTCTATATTAAATAACCAAGTCTGAAGGCAGACTTGGTTACAAATATGTACATGTGGATCTGCCCCATATGGGGGGATAATCCCAGTGCTTCCCAGAGCTAGCAGAGCAGTCCTAGCTAGAAGCTGGTCAAACGAAGAAGGAAGTCAAAGAGAGAGAGGTGTGCTATGTGACTCGTCCTTTTGTTACCTGGGCAGGTGAGGTCACGCCCACCTTTGATCACATGCAAAAGGAAGGATGCTCCGGCCAGGAGGAACAGGAAGTTTCGACCGGCTGGACCAAACATTCCCTGGCATGGAGTTTCCCTCTAGGAAAACAAGGAATGTTGTACTTGACTGCCTCTCATGGATCACGTCCCACAAGCAACGGCTGGCCAAAAAGGCTCTGGGTTACTTCCAGCAAAAGAGGGCGACAAAAGGGGGTTGGCCCCTATTTCCTTCTCTTTTCCTCTTTTCAAAACCTTAAAACCCCATTTGCACAAATCCGAGGTCGGAAGACAAAAGCGAGCAGACCTGAAAACAAAAAAAACCCCAAACCTCAAGCATACATAAAACTGGCAGTTCGAGATGTACAGTGGTACCTCGGGTTTCAGGTTACATACGCTTCAGGTTACATACTCCGCTAACCCAGAAATAGTGCTCCAGGTTAAGAACTCTGCTTCAGGATGAAAACAGAAATCGTGCTCTGGCAGCATGGCGGCAGCAGGAGGCCCCATTAGCTAAAGTGGTGCTTCAGGTTAAGAACAGTTTCAGGTTAAGAACGGACCTCTGGAACGAATTAAGTACTTAACCTGAGGTACCACTGTACATTATTTTTAAAAGGGAAATTGCCTGTTAAATGCATGCAATTTTCATGCAAAAGGAAGGATACTCCAGCCAGGAGGAACAGGAAGTTTTCGACCGGCTGGACCAACCATTCCCTCGCATGTCTACTCTAGCATTGCAAGGAACGTTGTACTTGACTGCCTCTCGTGGATCACACTTAAATGGGATTTGTCCCCTAATGCAAGCCCCTCGATGGGACCCCGGAAGCAAAGGAAGGGTTCCTGATAGCCGGTGTGTCTCCCCTTGTCCCCGCAGTTGGGCCACGGCCCCTCCGCCCTCAACGAGTCGGTCATCGTGAGCTGGGCGCCCCCCCAGCCGCTGGACGTGAAGTACGTGGGGTTCTCGACAGGCTGGGGCTCGGTCGGCGAGTTCAAAATTTGGAGGAAGAAGGAGGCGGACGAGAACCACAACGAGGCTTTCACGCTGGGCGTCCCTCACAACGTCATCCCCGGGTCGGAACGCGCTACCGCCTCCGTCATCGGTACTGGGGATGAGCTGGGAGGGTGCCTAATCCCTGCATGTTCGCTTGCTAAACTAGTCGGGGAAAGTACCGCATTTTTTGCTCTATAAGACTCCCTTTTCCCCTCCTAAAAAGTAAGGGGAAATGTGTGTGCGTCTTATGGAGCGAATGCAGGCTGCGCAGCTATCCCAGAAGCCAGAACACCAAGGCGCACTGCTTTCCCATAGAAAGTCATGCAAAACGGATTAATCCGTTCTGGACTTTTAAAAACAACCCTTAAAACAGCCATTTAGCATGAATTTTACTCTCTAACGAGACCATCGATCCATAAAACGAAAGCAAGAATCAATGCACTCTACTATAAAATAAATAAGAGTATTGTAGATGATAAACATTAAAATTTATTGTTTCTTCTTCACCTGCACTGATGATAGTCATTGTTTGGGATTTTATCCGTCTCTGGAGTCACACAATCCATCAGTAGCTGAACTGGGTTTCCACACTGTCACAAAAACAAATGAACCGAAAAACCCACAAAAACACAAAATAAAGAGCGAAAACAAAAGCGCCAAACTTAATCCGTTCCAGAAGTCCGTTTGACTTCCGAAATGCCCGGAAACCGAGGCGCGGCTTCTGATTGGCACAGGCGCCCCGGAAACAATAGCCGACAGCCACAGCGGATGTCCGGCTTCCGAAAAATCGTTCGAAAACCGGAACAGCCACTTCTGGGTTTCAATCGTTCGGGGACTGATTTGTTCAGGAGCCAAGGCGTCTGGGGACCAAGGTACCGCTGTATGTAGTGTTGGGGAAATGCAAAATAAAAGGCATGAATTTCCGTCCTCTTGCCTGCCCGCAGGGGACGTGATGGGCCCGACCCTCAACAACTTGGACAACCTCTTACAACTGCCTTTCGGCTGCGGGGAGCAGAATATGATCCATTTTGCACCCAACATCTTCGTCCTCAAGTACTTGCAGAAAACGCGGCAACTCAGCCCCGAGGTGGAAAGGGAGGCGACAGATTACCTAGTGCAAGGTTAGAGCTCCACAGGGCAGCTTTATTTATTTCTCTCTCTTTTTTTGTATGTAATTTTTATTAAATTTTCCGCTTTACCATTTAACCACGACACCCTTTCTTCTCGTTCCACGGTTCGTTTTGCACATCATAAATCCCTGCATATTTTGCATAAACTATGCCATTCGGTTATTCCATTGTTACAGCCATCGTGGCTTATTTACGCTGGTAAATTTCTCTGAATGCTGCCAAGGGTACACTATTTCCCCCCATGTATTCAATAAACATTTTCCAGTCTTCTCCAAACTTCTTCTTGATCTCTTATTCTATATGTTACGTCCATAAGCTGCACATATTCCATCCTCCTTCTTTAGTCGGACCTCGCCTCCCGCCATCTTTTGTGCTCTCTGTGAGGCGGCAGGAGAGGGTATATTGTTTATTAATATCCTCCCTAACTTGCCCCAGCAAGTTCCTTTACTTAGCAGAGTTACATTCCCCCTTTTACATGCACAGCAGATAGCTGGTCGCAGGCTCGTGTGAGCCTCTCACTATTATACAATTCGGTCTGCCTTCAGATTGAATTGTACGTTCCTGCTATGTTCCCTTGAATCCCCCTTAAAAGGATAAAGACGCCACAATCTTATTCAAAGTCAATGAAGGAAGTTGACTCACATCAGTTCACAGTTGGATCCCTGAAGGCAGACTTAGTTACAAAGATGTACATGTGGATCTGCCCCATAGGGGGGATAATCCCAGTGATTCTAGGAGCTAGCAGAGTAGTCCTAGCTAAAAGCTGGTCCAACAAAGAAGGAAGTCAAAAGGAGAGAGTTGTGCTTCGTGACTCGTCCTTTTCTTACCTGGACAGGTGAGGCCATGCCCACCTTCTATCACATGCAAAAGGAAGGATGCTCCAGCCAGGAGGAACAGGAAGCTTCGACCGGCTGGACCAAACATTCCCTGGCATGTCTTCTCTAGCATCGCAAGGGATGTTGTACTTGACTGCCTCTCATGGATCCTGTCCCACGCTCTCTCCACAGGGTACCAGCGCCAGCTGACCTACAAGAGGCAGGACGGCTCCTACAGCGCCTTTGGCGAGAGGGATTCCTCAGGGAGCATGTGGTAAGGGGGCAAACGGGGTCCTTTGCGGGGAAGGGGGACCGGCTGCCCGCTGGCACCGGCTGCCTCGGGGGGCTTTCGGGGTCCCCAGACGACGACGCCCTCCTCTCTCTTGGCAGGCTGACCGCCTTCGTCCTGAAGTCCTTTGCCCAGTCGCGGGGGTTCATCTTCATCGACCCCAAGGAGCTCTCGGCCGCCAAGGACTGGCTCATCCGGCACCAGAAAGAGGACGGATCGTTCCCGGCAAGAGGGCGGATTTTGAACAAGGACATCCAGGTATCCGAAAAGGGGCAGGAAGCCGGGGCAGCAGCTAAAAACGCTGTATTGTTTTTAATACTTGATTGGGAGCCGCCCAGTGTGGCTGGGGAAACTCAGCCAGATGGGCGGGCTATAAATAATATATTATTATTATTATTATTATTATTATTATTATTATTATTATTATTAGGGCTGGCCGATAACCTGGTTTTCGGCATCGCGATATGTCGCCAGCTAAACATCGCAGCACACTGGTATATCACAATATATCAATACACCGTCCTTTTTGGTGTATAGGACCAGGTTTTTTTTAAAATTCAAAAATCATGCTAAAAATCGGGAGTCATCTTATACATGGGGAACCCCCCCCCCATTTTCTTAATTTCGATTCCCCCAAAATAGGGGGCATCTTATACACGGGGCGTGTTGTACACGTAAAAATATAGTATCACGGTCAACCTCTAGGTATGTCGCGATATATTGGCATACTGATATATCACGATGTCTGCCAATTTGGGTTTTTTTTGGTGTGTTTTTCGAATTCCAGGGAGGAATCCATGGGAAGATATCGCTGACGGCGTACGTGGTCACCGCCCTGCTGGAGACAGGAGTCGCCTCTGAGGTAAAACTCAATGTTTAAACTTGGGGGGGGATTCCCTTGGGGGGGCGCTAAGAAGCCAGGGTGCGGCGGGTAGTGCAAAAAAAGACTCCCAGACTTTGAAAACACCTGCTCATCTTGATCTGCCAGGAGAAAGGACCCTGGGGCAGTGGCTGGGCGAACCAGAATGGGCAATAAAAGGGGTGATAATCTCATCCCTCAAGTCTTTATAAAGAGGGCAAGCCAGAAGGGCATGCGCCACCGATTCGGGACTGCCATCTCCACAGGGACGTTTTTCGTGTGGCATCTGTTGGCATCGTCCCTCAAGTCCAGCCGGGGGCAAGACATTCAATCTCGCGAGAGTCAAAGCGTGTCTATATTTTAGAATTGCTCGGTTATGCAGAGAGGGCGCCATAGAGTCAAAATGGGAAGAAAAATAGCCATGCCATGGGCAAAATCTCCTTATTGTGGCCAAGTTGTTCCAACGCCAGGCATAGGCAAACTCGGCCCTCCAGATGTTTTGAGACTACAACTCCCATCATCCCTGACCACCGGTCCTGTTAGCTAGGGATGATGGGAGTTGTAGTCCCAAAACATCTGGAGGGCCGAGTTTGCGCTGACAAATTGGCCTGTTTGCTTTGCTGAAACCCAAAGTGAGTGGCTGCTGTGGGGATAAACCCCCGGAGTGAAGTTTTTTGAGGACGACAATTTGAGCAGCTCAAAGAATCCCTGCCGGGAAAAAACCCTCAGAGGAACGGGGACCTGAGAGTCCGCCGGATTTGGGGTTTCCTTCCTCCGCTCTCACCTTCCTTCCCGGCATAGGAAGAAAAGAGTTCGGTGGCGAAGGCCAAGCACTTTTTGGAATCCAACTTCTTCTCGGCCGAAGACCCCTACACCGCTGTGCTGACCGCCTATTCGCTCACGCTCCTGCGAAGCCTGTCTGCGCCCGCCGCCCTGCGGAAGATGAACGCCATGGCGCTCACGCAAGGTGAGTCAGCCGCCCAGCCACCTTATTCTATTTTAATAATAATAATTTATTATTTGTACCCCACCCATCTGGTTTCCCCAGCCACTCTGGGCGGCTTCCCACAAAGATGAAAAACACATTAAAATGTCACACATTAGAAACTTTGCCTTCAGATGTTTTACCAGTTTCAAGAGTTTCCAACCACAACCGCAGAGTCGGCCACGACTGGACCTAACGGTCAGCGGTCCCTTTACCTTTTGACCTCCATATTGCCCTGTCCTCTACTGGACTGTTGGGAGCCACCCTCCAAAAATAAAAGGATTGTATTATTTATGCAAATTAAAGATCTGACTGGGACAAAGCTTGTTTTGCTGAGTTCGTATTTTGCACAATTTGCATACGGTGTTTGTTTGATAATGTGCGGTTTAAAGGTAAAGGTAAAGAGACCCCTGACCATTAGGTCCAGTCGTGGCCCACTCTGGGGTTGCGGTGCTCATCTTGTTTTATTGGCCGAGGGAGCCGGCGTCCAGCTTCCGGGTCATGTGGCCAGCCGGACTGAGCCGCTTCTGGCAAACCAGAGCAGCGCACGGAAACACCGTTTACCTTCCCGCCAGAGTGGTACCTATTTATCTACTTGCACTTTGTGCTTTTGAACTGCTAGGTTGGCAAGAGCAGGGACCGAGCAATGGGAGCTCACCCCGGCATTGCGGGGATTCAAACCGCCGACCTTCTGATCGGCAAGCCCTAGGCTCTGGGGTTTAGACCACAGCGCCACCCGCGTCCCAATGTGGCTTTGCTATGCCTAATAAAGGACTGGCTTTAAAATATAAAATAAAAGGATTCCGAGTTCCTCCTGACTCATCTCTTGTTTTTCAGACGGCTTCACCCACTGGAGTCTTATGGGCACCCTGGCGACGGACGAGGACACTTTCATGGGCTTCAACGACGGGCTCTCCCAGTCGGGTGAGTCTCCGCAGTTTGCAAGGGCGAAACATTAAGAGAAGGGTCTCCCTGGTGGGCTTTCCTCTGGGGTTGGGGGGGGGCATTTGAGGGTAGCGGGTTCGGATTCTGCAAAGACGTGGAGAGCGGGTTGGTGTAAAGCCAGGAGTGCAGGTTGCTGGAGGGCAGAAAAGGACTATTGATTTGGGGGGGGACACACTCTGTGGGTTTCCCCTGCCCCCCAATTCCCCGCTCTTCTGCACCCCCCCTGCAGTGGTGTCGGCCGAAGTTGAGATGACAGCTTACGCCCTCTTGACGTACACCACCCTGGGGGACGTGGCGTCGGCGCTGCCTGTCGTCAAATGGCTCTCGCAGCAGAGGAACGCCCTGGGGGGGTTCTCCTCCACCCAGGTGAGCCCGTCCGCCCGTCCCGTCCGAATCCGAGAGGGGAAAAAATGCCCAGAAACGGAGGAAGCCCCCTAAAGGAGGGGTGGGAAGCGCGGCAGCAGGGATCATCGGGTCGGGGACCGAGGGGTTAATCCTGCCGGGGGTGTGGCAGAGGAAGGGTTGCCCAGCAACCAGTCAGAGCGGCATGATGCTTGCTGTGGTCGTTTCATAGCTCAGTTGGGAGACCGGGAGACTCTGAACCGTGGGGTCGTGGGTTTGAGTCTCACGTCGGGCCAACGTTCCCTTGCATCGCAGGGGGTTGGGCTAGATGACCGTTGGGTCCCAACTCTGTGATTCCATTATTCATTTGCACAGCACTTTTTTTCAGGGGGGGACGCAGGCAAACAAGCCTTTCAACAGTCACAATCCAGCAATTATGTGGTAATGGATGCGCCAAATGTTTGGGTGGACTATTTTGTTCCTGCAACAGCGGTTGACTTTTCTTATTTGTGGAAAGGCTTGTTTGGCTCTTTGATACTGATTGACTGATACTTTCTCTAATTTTGTCCATGCAATATGAATTGATTATTACTATTTTTGTGTGACTCCATTACGTATTTTCTGTTTAAGAATTGTGAAATAACGCGTGTTAACAAATACTTTGTTCGAACATGATTCTTGCCTGCGGTGGCTTAGAGTTGCACATGGGTTGGGCTGGATGATTTCTGGAGGTCCCAACTCTGCAATTTCCTTTTATTCTCCCTCCCCGCCACCGCCCACAGGACACCTGCGTGGCCCTCCAGGCGTTGGCCGAATACGCCATCCTCTCGTACGTCGGAGGCGTCAACCTCACGATCTCTCTGGCTTCCACCAACTTGGACTACCAGGAGACGTTTGAGCTGAACCGGGGCAACAAGAAGCTGCTGCAAACGGCCAGGGTATAAAAAGGGGTTCGCCACCCCAGGGGGGGGGGTAGAAGGGGCTCTGGGCCGCTGGGGACCCTGACTTTTTCAGGGGGCGCCCTCCGCCTGGGGGTTTGCGGAGAGGGTCAGCGGTTCGATTCGCACGGCCCCGGCTTCGTTTTCCGACGATGCCCAACGGAGCTGCGAAAGACGTCCTTCCAGGCGTGAATTCCTGCTGCTGCTGCCGGCCCGTGTGGGCCATACTGAGGTCTATGTTTCCTCGACAGATCCCTTCGCTCCCCACGGGGCTGTTTGTGAGCGCCAAGGGAGACGGCTGCTGCCTCCTGCAGGTGAGGGTCTCCCTGGACTCAGGGTCTTCGGTTCCTGGGCTGGGCCTCGTTCTGTATCCTACCACCCGCTCCAAAGAAATCAGAACCCCTGGGAAGCTGCTGCCAGCCTGTGCAGACAATGCACACCCGGATGGAGCAAGGGCATAAAGCTCCGATTTAATTTAAGCCCTTTCCGGAAAACGGTGAGGACTAGCCCCTTGCTCTGTTTTCAGTGAGGACGCCTGCGTGGAGTGCAGAAGGCTCCCAGGGGCAATCTCCCAACTGTGGAGTTTGCCCCAAGTTTGAAACCCCAGGGAGCCGCTTCTGCCCGCCCGTGTCAGCAACATGCAGCCTGGCAGACCCGGCGGTCTGACTCCGTGCGAGGCAGCTTCCCGTCTACTTTTCCCCATTTTTAAAATAATTTTTATTAGTTCCCAGTCTCAAAAGTCCAAAATACGCCTCATTGTATCCATATCAAATCACAATACCCAATCAAACACCCATTAATCAAATATCCAGTTGTATAAATTGGGTGGCTAGAATTACAGGTTTAATCATTTTTTAAAAAATTCTGCTTCCAAAGTCTTATTAACCCAGTTGTCATAATAACGATCCCTTATTCAACAGCTGCAATATTTATAACTTCTATTCATATTAACATATTCAATAATTTATTAGGGAAGATCTATATCCTTTTGCAGGCAACTTCCCGTTTAAATTGGTTTCTCTGCTCTTTCACCACTAGAAACTTAACTTTTTTTAAATTGCGAGGGCTAGAAGCTTGCCTTTTTAAGGGAAGCGCGCCTGCTTGGCATGTAGAAAGACCCGTGGTTTAAAAAGCAAGTTTCTAGTCCTCGTGAAAGAGCAGAGAAGAAGCTGATTTAAACGGGACGTTGCCGGAAACCCCGCTGCTGCCGACCCGTGCGGGCAGCACTGAGCCGGGCGGAATAAACCCAGAGCCCGTTTCCGTTTCCAGATCGACGTGGCCTACAACGTCCCCGACCCGGTGGCCAAGCCCTCCTTCCACCTGCTGGTCAACCTGCAGGAGCCCAAGATGAAGAGGCACCGGAGAGCCCCCCCACGGCCCCCCAAGCCCGGCCCCCCGGAGGAGACCCCCCAGCGCAGGGCGGAGCAGGCGCTGGGGGACGATGACGACCCGGCTGCCGACCAGGACCAGCAGGAGTACCGGGTGATGGTGGAAGCCTGCATGAGGTCAGCTTGGGGGTCGGGGGGCTCAGGCTGGGGGGCTCAGGGCGGGGGGCTGGGGGTGGGAGGCTGGCGGGGCTGGCCGACCTTGCATAGAGTGGCATAGATAGATAGATAGATAGATAGATAGATAGATAGATAGATAGATGGATAATATTTTGGAAATGTACATCCAGTTGTTGTTTTTTCCTTTAATTTTTTGGGGGCCCCCAAGCGAGTGGGGCCCTAAGTAGGAGATCGTTGAGCTTATACATCTATCCAGCATAAATAGATAGATAGATAGATAGATAGATAGATAGATAGATAAAGGTAAAGGGACCCCTGACCATTAGGTCCAGTCGTGACTGACTCTGGGGTTGCGGCGCTCATCTCGCTTTACTGGCCAAGAGAGCCGGCATCCAGCTTCCGGGTCATGTGGCCAGCAAGACTAAGCCGCTTCTGGCAAACCAGAGCAGCGCATGGAAACGCCCTTTACCTTCCCGCCGGAGAGGTACCTATTTATCTACTTGCACTTTGATGTGCTTTCGAACTGCTAGGCTGGCAGGAGCAGGGACCGAGCAACGGGAGCTCACCCCGTCATTGCGGGGATTCAAACCGCCGACCTTCTGAGCGGCAAGTCCTAGGCTCCCCAGATGGATAGATAGATAGATAATATTTTGGAAATGTACATCCAGTTTTCCCCCCCTTTAATTGTTTTGGTGCCCCCAAGAGAGTGGGGCCCTAAGCTAGTGCTTGTTTAGCTTATATGTAAATCCGGCACTGCTCATACCCCCGAAATCCTTTCTTCCTTCTCCTCTCCCCTCGATCTCCCCCCCTCCGCGGACCCCCGGGTGCCTCTGGGGCAGGTGGCTGCATTTGGGGTCTTCCAACATGGCCGTCCTGGAGGTGCCGCTCTTCTCGGGCTTCCGAGCCGACCTGGAAAGTCTGGAGCAGGTAAGCTGGGCCACCCCGGCTGTGCATCTCCGTTCCGCACAAAAGGGGCTCCGGGGTCATCTAGCCCAACCCCGGGCAAGTGGGGGGGCAGACCTAGCTGCCAAGTCCGGCTGACCCCTTTCTCCCCCTCTCCTTTTCCGCCTCTCCCAGCTCCTCTCCAACAAGCAGATTGGCCTGAAACGCTACGAGGTCGACGGCCGGAAAGTCCTCTTCTATTTTGACGAGGTGAGTCCGTGAGGCAGCGGAGCCACCACTCAGAAGGCCCTGCCGGAAGCGGGGGGAAATCCTGGGGTGGGGTCAGGGGGGTGGGTGGCCCCCTTTTGGAGGAAATGGGGGATTTGGAGGGCTGGACCCCCCCCAAAAAAAGATGAGAGGGCTTAAATTGCCGTTTAGACTGGGGGGGCAGTTTTGGTTCACTCTTCTGGGTAGAATTCCTTTATAATTTTATTTTCCCTTTCCTCATTGTGCAATTATTTCAATGAAAAACAACCTCTTTACATAATCACTCTTCGACTTCCCTCCTTTCTGCACAGTTACTTATTTTATATCTCGATCCCCCCCCCCCCCACGGCGTCTCTGATTCAAATCAAATTTCCCATTAGACTCCCTTTTAGTTTAATTTCTCAACGGCACAAGTTTAAGCCAACCTGGCTAATGTTTTAAGTTGTCTGCATCTTCAAATAATCAATAATTCTCCATCAGATTTTTAAAGTCTGTCTCCTTGGTTTCTTCTTCTTCCGGTACATTTCGCCATTTCTGCATATTCCATCAGTTTTCATTGCCAGTTCTCCCTTGTAACTTGTTAATTTTTTTCTATGGGGTAGGTTTTGTGTGTGTGTGTTTCCAGGCTGCGATATATCACCAGCTAAACATCACAATATACCAATATGTCACTTCAAACTGGTTTGGGATGATAAGTCGATATATCTCCCAGCCCTAATGCGCGTTACAATTCGCAATATATTGCCAGGTTTTAAAAAAACCATGAAACCCATATTATGATATGGATTTCAAACTGGTTTGGGATGATAAATCGATCTATCGCCCGACCCTACTAGAAACTAGCCTAAAGTAGAAAAAGTAAAATAAATTGCAGCTGTGGCTCCGCCCCCATCGGCCCCACACACCCCAGCATGTGGCCCCAGAAACATCACCCGTCTGCTTCCGAACACAAGAGGCGGCCCGATTTTACGGAAAGTTCGTGGGTTTGGTGTGGCGAGCTGCTCCCCCTCTCCGTGGTTGGTTGGCAGGGGCCGTGTAAAACGGCCCTTGGGACCTCACCGAATCGCCTCCTCCGCAGATCCCAAGCCAGTGCGTGACCTGTGTCAAATTTGTGGCCTTCCGAGAATACGTCGTGGGGAAGACGGCCCCTGTCCCCATCAAAGTGTACGACTACTATGAACCAGGTACGTCGGCCCCACCTGTGCCCCCTGCCCCCCCCCACCGCTGGCAGCCCCTCTTCTGACCCGCCTCTTGCACCCGCAGCCTTCGAAGCCACTCGGTTCTACAACGTCAGCGAGAACAGCCCCCTGGCCCGGGAGCTCTGCGACGGCCCCCTCTGCAACGAGGTGGAGAGCGGCGCCAGCCACTGGGTCGGTGAGTCCCGAAGGCGGGCGGCCGGCTGGCTAGTCTCACGGGTGCAGCCCTTTCTTGGGCCTGCCGGGCTCAGAAATGCCGCTCTGCCTTTCCCCCCCTTAAAAAAACCAAGAACAGCTTGGAAATCCCGGCGATAAAGGGCAGGCGTTGGCACGGCACGAAAGGAAAGGGAGCGAGGCGGGAGGAGGAAAAAGGAAAGGTGGGCCAGTGGTTAAGCTTGGCGGCGGGTCTTTCACGGGGGGGGGGGGTCACAGGGCCAGATCAGAACGGTCCTATACAGTGGCACCTTGGTTCTCAAATGCTTTGGTTCCCAAACGCCGAAATCCCGGAAGTGAGTGTTCCGGTTTCCGAACGGTTTTTGGACGCCGGACGTCCGACACGGCTGTCGGCTATTTTTTCCGAGGCGCCTGCGCCAATCAGAAGCCGCGCCTCGGTTTCCGAACATATCAGAAGTCAAACGGACTTCTGGAACGGATTCAGTTTGGCGCTTTTGTTTTGGCTATTTATTTTGCATTTTTGAATTTTGAGGCTTTTTCGGTTCATTTGTTTTTGTGACTGCGTGGAACCCAGTTCAGCTACTGATCGATTGATTGATTGTGTGACTGCGGAAATGGATAAAAGCCTCCCTATCCAAACCATAACTATCATCAGTGCAGGGAAGAAGAAAAATTAAATTTTCATTTTTATCATCTCCAATACCCTCTTATTTATTTTATAGCATAGCACATTTTTATTGCTTTCATTTTATGGATCGATGGTCTCATTAGATAGTAAAATTTGTTAAATTGCTGTCTTAGGGGCTGTTTTTAAAAGTCTGGAAAGGATTAATCCGTTTTGCATGACTTCCTATGGGAAAGCGCTGTCTTGGTTTCGGAACGCTTTGGTTCTGGAACAGACTTCCAGAACGGATTAAATCTGAGAACCGAGGGACCACTATATTCTCATTATTTATTATTACCAATGGTCTGCTTAGATAGTCAAATTCATGTTCAATTGCTGCCTTAGGGATTGCTTTTAAAAGTCTGGAACAGATTAATCCATTTTGCATGGGAAAGCACTGTGCCTTGGTTTGAGAATGCTTTGGTTTTGGAACGGAATTAAGTTTGAGAGCCAAGGGACCACTGTATAAGAGGGAAAGTGATCTGGCAGGTGAGCTTCCTGCCTGGCAGCGGGTTGGGCTAGATGACCGCTGAGGGTCCCTTCCCTGGTTCTGCCCCCGGTTTCTCTCCCTGCCTGCCCAGGTTTCGTCCACACAGGGCTCTGCAACAGCCTCTCGGGCTGCCAGGAGGAGGGCTACTTTGAGCAGTGCGAGTGTTCGCGGGACTGCGGCTCCGGCGGGGACCCCGTCTGCGGCTCCGACGGCCTCGTCTACCCCAACCACTGCCAGATGGAAGTGGCCGCCTGCGGGAACGGCACTCGGATCGAGCAAGTCCCCCTGGCCCAGTGTGCGGCCGGTAAGTCGCTCCCCCTGCTCTTCCCGGGCCGTTTCCGTCCTAACTTGATTTTTGAATTTTATTGTTATTCATGTTCTTATACTGTATTTTATAATTAAGTGTTTTAAGGTATTTTAGGGACGCGGGTGGGGCTGTGGGTTAAACCCCAGAGCCTAGGACTTGCCGATCAGAAGGTCGGCGGTTCGAATCCCCGCAATGACGGGGTGAGCTCCCGTTGTTTGGTCCCTGCTCCTGCCAACCTAGCAGTTCGAAAGCACATCAAAGTGCAAGTAGATAAATAGGTACCGCTCTGGCGGGAAGGTAAACAGCGTTTCCATGCACTGCTCTGGTTCGCCAGAAGCGGCTTAGTCCTGCCGGCCACACGACTCGGAAGCTGTACGCCGGCTCCCTTGGCCAGTAAAGCGAGATGAGCGCTGCAACCCCAGACTCGGCCATAACTGGACCTAACGGTCAGGGGTCCCTTTACCTTTACCTTTAAGGTGTTTTAAATTTGTTGTTAGCCGGCCTGAGGCCAGTTTTTGAACTGGGAAGGGCGGGGTATAAATGAAAATTTATTATTATTATTATTATTATTATTATTATTATTATTATTATTAACCACTGCCATTGCCATAGTAATAAGTTACATTACGGACTGGAGAATGGGTTGATGTAAATAGCTGCAGCGTGCACCGTTAAATCTCCTTACGTTCTTATCATTTCTATGCCAACGGAAGTCAAGCAGGTGTTCTTGTCGCCCAGCTAAGCGCCGCCTTCCTCTCAAAAGCATTTCAAGATTCCAGTCCTCAGGGTTTCCAAATCAAGAGGCGGCTTAAATAGGAGCGCGGGAAGCTGCCTTGACCTTGAGTCGGACCAGGATCCGGCTCCCCGCTGACCGCTCTGACCGCGTTCCTCTCTGCAGGCCAGAATCACCCGGGAGAGACAGAGTCTGACTTCCCACCTCTGGAACTGCCTGGCGTCTCAGAGCAAGAAACCCCTATCGGTGAGACCCCTCGACCACTGGATCTTTGCTTCTGGAGATATATATTTTATATCTATCTATCTATCTATCTATCTATCTATCTATCTATCTATCTCTATCTATCTATCTATCTATCTATCTATCTATCTATCTATCTATCTATCATCTATCTATCTATATCTATCTATCTATCTATCTATCTATCATCTATCTATCTATCTATCTATCTATCTATCATCTATCATCTATCTATCTATCTATCTCTATCTATCTGTCTATCTATATCTAATCTATCTATCTATCATCTATCTATCTATCATCTATCTATCTATCTATCTATCTATCATCTATCTATCTATCTATCTATCTATCTCTATCTCATTTTTCTATCTCTGTCATCTATCTATCTATATCTAATCTAATCTATCTATCTATCATCTATCTATCTATCATCTATCATCTATCTGTATCTATATCTATCTATCTATCATCTATCTATCTATCTATCTATATCTATCTATCTATCTATCTATCTATCATCACCTATCTCATCTATCTCTATCATCTATCTATCATCTATCATCTCTCTATCTATCTTATCTATCTATATCTATCTATAGCTATCTCATCTATCTATCTATCTCATCTATCCATCTATCTATCTATCATCTATCTATCAATCTATCATCTATCTATCTATCATCGATCTCATCTATCTATCTATCTATCCATCCACGCACACATTTATATCATAATCAGGCTTCCAAACCGTTTTGTGCTACAGTGGGACGTTGGTTCCCAAACGCTGAAAACCCGGAAGTGAGCTACTACTGGCAAAAAACAAGAGAGCGTGGGAAAGATTAGAAATTTGGAAAAGTAGCAAAGGAACCGTTTTCTTGGTGATGCTTCCCTTTTGGCTCCTGGAATGGGGGCGATGGCGCTATGGGGTGGGGTCCTGTCCCCGTCTGACCCCTTTTCTCTTCCTTTCAGAGGAGGCCCCCACCTCCCAGCTGGACTTCTCCTACTACTCCTACGAATACGAAGTCGACCCCTACGCCATGTCGGAAGGGGACGCCTTTGAGCTGACGGCCCCCAGCAGCAACGCGGCGGCAGGAGGGGGCCGGTTTCAAGGGACGGCGGTGCCCACGGGGGAGTGAAGGGTGAGAGAGGTTCTCATTTCAATAATACTAATAATTTCTTATTTCTACCAGTTATTATTATCATTATGCTATTACTATAACAGGAATTATTCGTTATTACGACTAGGGGAGAAATTTGATTCAATGATAGTTTTGTTGTTGTTGTTATATGACTGAATTAATGATTATTAGTTGTTATTATTATTAGCGGGATTTTATTATCATTAGGGGGAGTCATTTGATTCCTTTCTCATTTCAGCAATAGCAATTAGCAATCATTTGTCATTATTAGTCATTATTGATTACTTTGGAATCAAATTGCACCTCCTAATCCCTTCTCCCCCTTGCTTTCTGTTCTCCTCTAGGGCTCTCTTCCCCCAATCCAGCAGAAGCTGCCCCACGCCGGAGATCCAGCCAGGCTTTTCCCGCCGCCTCTCGATGCCGAGACGAAGCCCAGCTGCCCCCCAGGAAAACTTTGCCCTTCCTGCCCGCCCCCCCAGGCCCTCCGTGCCAACCCCTTGCCCTCTTGCGCCACGCAAACCCAGGAGCTTTTCTGCCGCAGAGGTGAAGCACGGACTCTCCCCCTCCCCAGCCAAGCCTCGCTCGGATCCGGACCCTGCGTCCTCCCCACCCCACCCGGCTTTGAGAGGCAAAGGTGGGCAAGGGGAAGCTGCCTGCCCGTGCCTGGCAAGATCTCATGGCCCCTCAAGACGCTCTCCGAACCTCACCCGCCCAAATCGCCACCCTCCGTCCAAACTTTTCCGCCTCTTCTCCGGTCGCGCTGCGGCGGGTCAGGCTGGATGACCCCTGGGGGTCCTGACGCCCAGCTCTGCAATCGAGGAGCCAGGGCTAGGCTTTTGGAGGTTTCCCGCCTCCCCGTTCCCACCAGATTCCCAGAATCGGCCGTTCAGGATATTCCCTTTCTTCCTTTCTGCTAGGAAACGATCTCCATTCTGCATTTCCTCCCCGAATGCTTGGTGCATAAACCTGCCCCATGAAAAGGGCTTTTTCCCAACCCACCCAGGGGCGCCAAACAAGCCCCTTCCCCTCTTGAACCCACAACTCCTTGCTTTCCGCTTTAAAAAGAGCGGGGGCCACAGAGAAAAAGTTCCCCCACATTGTTGGCAGATCCGGAGATACGAGCCACAACTTGGGGATTTTCTCTTTTTTTGGGGGGTGAGAAACCAGCCTCCCCCCCTTTCCATGTTTTTTTCTTTGCACAAACACCCCCCGCAACAATCCCAGGGTGCCAGGACCCCCTCTGCCCCACCTCTGAGCAAGGCAGAATGCGCCCCCTTCGCTCGGCGGTTACTCAGAACCCTTTTGCTGTGGCGGTATTTATTTCGGAAACGGCTGTTCCGCCCGTCCCGGGTGGGGGGGGCGACCGAATGGGGCAGGCGAACCCCACCCCACGGCATCCGGCAGCCCCTCTCGCTTTCTCCCATGTCCGCCCTAGACTGGGGACTCCCCTTCTCCCGGCACAACCAGCTCCTGCACCCCGAAAGAGCTTGGAGACCCCGTCCTCCTTCTCCCCCAGCCCCATTTCAGTAGGGTGGCCTGCAAACCCGAGGCACGTGGAGGGGGGTCCGCGGACCTCGGCACACGGTTCGGTAGCGAGTTCGAGTGCCAAGGTCGTGGGCGGGTGGGCGGGGGCACAGGAGAAGAAGTTTGATTTAGATGCTGATAAAATATTTTATTAAAAACCGATGTCTAAAAATCAAACGTCGCCTCTCGTTTCTTTCCGGAGACAGGTGAGGGTTAGGTGTCCTTGTAGCTACGTTTGACAACCTTTTGCCTAAAAACGATGGAACGGCGTTTCCAAATCTTGGGGGTGGGGGGGGGGAAGGTCGCCCCAAAATTCAACAAATGAATTCTCTGTGTGACTGCATCATGTATCGGAATTATCCAGCGCCCGTTGCGAATCAGGTTTGCGGACGAAATCTACGGGCTTTGCAAAGGAGCAAATAAAAGCTGGCGTTTTCAGCTGAATTGAGGGGGGGCGCTGCTTGTACTGAGCTATTTCCATGGGTTTGTTCTTTCAATTGCCCCCTACCCAAGTTCTGAGCGAAGGTTTGTCCCTTTACAATGCAGCAGACACGTCCAACAGGTCGATGGTGAGCCACTGGTCGATCGTGGGGTCAATCCTGGTCAATCGCATGATCCTGATCGATCACCGCCCCCTCAAAAACACCAGCAACTTTGGTCAATCCAATGAGTAGATTGCTGCCAGTTTTGTCATAGCAGGAGAGTAGATTGCAGTCTCTTAGGAGTTGGACATGCCGGCAGTACAGGAAATTGTGCGGGTATTTTTTTGGGTGGTGGGGGGAGATAAAAAAGTTGATAGTGTATTGTCCAGCACCGAGGGCCTTCTGGCGGTTCCCTCCCTGTGAGAAGCCAAGTTACAGGGAAGCAGGGCCTTCTCGGTGGTGGGGCCTGCCCTGTGGAACGCCCTCCCACCAGATGTCAAGGAAATAAACAACTACCAGACTTTTAGAAGACACCTGAAGGCAGCCCTGTTTAGGGAAGCTTTTAATGTTTAATACTGTATTTTAATATTCTGTTGGAAGCCGCCCAGAGTGGCTGGGGAGACCCAGCCGGATGGGTGGGGTAGAAATAATAAATTATCATTGTTTTGTTCTCATGCCAGGGTCTGGGAGCATTTTGTGGGCAGCGTCTCTTTGCTGGTTTTCAGGGAGACGGCCGAGTCCTTTCGCGCGCCGAAGATCCTGCCCGCCACCTTGGCGCGGAATTCCTCTGAGGCGTAGTAGTACACAAAGGGGTCTACGCAGGTGTTGGCGGCGCTGGCTGCCAGGGCCCCCATGTACGCCACGTAGAGGGTCCCTCGGGCCCCGGCGCAGCGGCGGGAGTAGTGGAGGAGCAGGAGGACGTGGCTCGGGGTGTACAGAACCACAGCCGACGCCACCACCACGACAGTCAGCTTGATGGCGGTGGCGTAGCGGTCCCCTTTCCCCGCCAGGACCCGCAGGGTGGCACCCGAACACAGCACCATGACCAGCAGCGGGGCCACAAACCCGCCGGCCACCAGGGCGACGAAGTAGGGGCGGAAGTAGGTGGCGTCGTCTTCGGCGGGCAGGGCGTCGTGGCATAAGACGCGGCCCGTGCCCAGCAGGGGGAACGACTGGCGCCGGAGGGCCAGGGGCAGCGCCGAAAGGATGGCAGCCCCCCAGGCGGCGGCGCAGGTGCCCGCCGCGAAGGCCGGGCTGCGGAAGGAGCGGGCGAGGAAGGGGTGCGCCACGGCCAGGTAGCGGTCAGCGCTGATGCAGGCCAGCAGCAGGAGCGAGCAGTACATGTTGGCGTGGAAGGCGGCTGTGTTGAGGCGGCACATGCCCTCGCCGAAGGGCCAGTGGTTGCCCAGATAGTAGTAGGCGGCCTTGAAGGGCAAGAGGAGGCCCAGGAGGAGGTCGGCGGTTGCCAGGTTCATCAGGAAGACGGTGGATGGGAGCTTTTCGATGCACGTGGCCAGGACCCAGAGCGCCAGGGCGTTGGCGGGCAGCCCAACAAGGCAGAGGAGGGCGTAGAAGGAGGGCAGCAGAAGGGTGGTCAGGGGACTGTCCAGCTGTGCCTGCGAGGACGGGGGCAGGACCAGGAAGGTGGTGCGGTTGAGGGTCACCCGGGCAGAGGGGATGGCCCGGGGGCACAGGCCAAGCGACGGCGGGCGCTGGGGGGCCTCTGTCCCGTTGGGGGTGGCATAATCTGGGGAGGCGGAAAGAGGTTGGGTTAGTGGCCTTGGCACCAAAGTCTGCTGCCCATGTCAGGTGGGGTTTTCAGAGGGGGGCACCACCCCCCCAGCTTCTGTGGGGTACCATCTCCCAGCCATAGCTGTCAACGTTTCCCTTTTTAAAGGGAAATTCCCTTGTTCCTAATAGGATTCCTCGCAAGAAAAGTGGAAAGTTGACAGCTATGCTCCCAGCGGTTGCAGCGGCAGACAAGGCGGGCAGATGTCGGGGTGGGTAAGAACAGCCGAGGCTGTGGCATTTTACCGGGCAAAACGTGGGCAGGTTTCTCCAGCAAGGGGACTTCGAAATAAGTTATGGGGTGCAAGGAATGGAAACCTGCTATTATTTCCGTGCCTTCTGGAATTCTTCTTATTGTTGTTGCAGTTTCCCTTCTTAATTATTACTATTTTTAAATGACTTACTTGGCTTTTCAGATTAAAGTTTTACAGCGCCAGCCACACTGCATGAGCCCGATCCACATAGGACGCGTTGAATTTTTGCAGCTTCCAAATTTCAAATAGGGGAGGGTGCCAGAAGGTCGTAACATGACTTGGGAATTCAAAAGATACATTTCCATTAAACTAATATAATTTAGCTAAAAATTAAAATCCTTGGGTTTCCCAAAAGCGGCTTCTGTGCTTCCTCATCACAACCTACCAAGTTAAATGTCCAGGCCACGGAAATAATAGCAGCAGGAACTGGTTCATAATAGGACCCACAAAGGGGATGGAAGGAAATTCCTGGGCATCTTGTGTTGTTGTTTTTTGTTTGATATATCTCTGCGAAATTTCAAGTTGAAAAACCCAATAAATAAATTTTCAAGAAAAGGAAGTCCCAACGCCTGTCTGCCGCAGAACCCAGGCCAAAAGTAGAATCCTTCCCCCTCCTGCCCAGCTGAAAAGGGGGGGGGCTGGGGGGTCTTCCATGCCACTTACCATCGTAGTCGTCGGCCGCCGCAGCCTTCGCCAGCTGCCCGCACAAGAGGAACAGCGTGAGCAGCCGGAGAGGCAGACTTGGCCCCATTCCGCACAGATGTCTCCTGCTTCGGAGAAGTCGCTGCTGCAAGGAGCAGCATCCTGGCTAAGCCTCTTAACTCCAGGAAACACTCCCCACCCCGAACCCAGTGACACTGCAGGGTCGCCCCCCCCCCCCAACTCCCTTGCACGCGACAAAAGTCTTCTCTTTTGCGGAATCGGCAGAGGAAGAGGCAGGGCTGTGCCAGGCGTCGCTCAGACCACAGCTAATCTCCCCTCGGTAGAATGACGCAGGGCACCGAACTCTTGGCTTTGCCTAAACTCAAATCCCTCCAGTCTAATATCCCAAGTGCTGCAAGACGCCAAAAGCGCCTAGACTTAAAACTTCCCTCTTGTGGTTTATCACCAGGACAGCTACTCGCTTTGGGTTTTAGCAAAGAGTCTAATTTGTCAGTGCCTAAATCAGGCTTCCTCAACCTTGGCCCTCCAGATGTTTTGAGACTACAACTCCCATCATCCCCGACCACTGGTCCTGCTAGCTAGGGATCATGGGAGTTGTAGGCCAAAAACATCTGGAGGGCCGAGGTTGAGGAAGCCTGGCCTAAATGATATCGAGCGTCAGAACAGCTTGGCTACAATCAAGAACTTTTGCCCACGGCGTGACTCTTTTCCACCTTCGCATTTCGACTCTCCGGCACCCTCTCTGCATAACCGAGCAATTCCAAAATACAGACGCGCTTTGACTCTCGGGCGATTGAATGTCTTGCCCTCGGCTGGACTTGAGGGACGATTCCAAGAGATTCCACACAAAAAACGTCCCTGCGGAGACGGCCGTCCCAAATGGGTGGCGCATGCCCTTCTGGTAAGTTATTCACAATACCGAGAGATGCTAGTGGAGCTGTAGACTGATTACTTGGACTGCCAGGGCGAAACGTGCAAAACGCCAGCACCCTGTCGTCTACAACTTTATTAAGTTCTATCTACAACTCCGCTAGCATCTCTCGGTATTGTGAATAACACCGAACTTGGCTTTTGCTGGCATCTTCATGAACTTATCTAAAAGACTCGAGTTAAGCATTTGAAAAATCTGTTGAAACCAGACATTATAAAGTCCATTTTAGGCTGGGTAGTTCGCAGGTCTCTGTGGCTTTGTTTAATGATTTGTATTTTTCTCAGGCGGTTGATAAAGCATGTATAATTATTTGTTCTGCCCCTGAGCTATGGCAATGGCTCAGAAGTGGCGATGGGTGCTGTTCCCAAAGGGGGGGGGTCCCCAGGGCAGCGTCCTTCCGCAGGCCGTCTCCAAGGGGCATATTGGCGAGGGACAGAGACCGGCCGCAGCTCTCCCAGCCCCCTTGCTACAAACATCCTTGCGTCCCCACAAGGGCTTGTTTTTCTGCTGCTGATAAGCGCTAGGAAATGACCTCAAAGGATGCAGAGAAAGAGGAAACTTCTGGCAACTGATAGCAGCCCGCGTGTGGCACGGGAGACCCCCGCGTGTGGGGGAGAGTTTTGGGGCCAGGCAGCCCCTTAAATCGGTGGCGGCGAACCTATGGCACGGGCGCCAGATGGGGCACTCGGAGACCTCTCTGTGGGTACACGTGCCACCGTCACCCCAGCACCGCCGAGTTTGCCAGATTTTTACGGTTCCGTGAGACGGCGACAACCCTGTGTTTTCTTCCTTCTCCAGATCAAGTCCGGTGTGACCAACTTGGTCTTTCCGGCTTAGACTGGTTAGATTTAGGAAATCTGGAGGGGGGGTTGGAACTTCAAGAAAGCTCTATAAAATAAATTCTACGCTCTGCGTGAAACACTTGAGAAGACGAAGAGGAACGACGAAGCACAGCAGCGTCCGTTCTGAAAGCGTGACAAATGAGCAGGGTGCATACAAAAGCCAAAATTGTATTAACTGTTCCAAAGCATGCCAGATGCAAACTTTTGCCTTTCAATAAAAAGTGTGTTTGTATACCGTATTTTTTGCTCTATAAGACTCCCTTTCCCCCTCCTGTAAGGGGAAATGTGTGTGCGTCTTATGGAGCGAATGCAGGCTGCGCAGCTATCCCAGAAGCCAGAACAGCAAGAGGGATTGCTGCTTTCGCTGTGCAGCGATCCCTCTTGCTGTTCTGGCTTCTGAGATTCGGAATATTTTTTTTCTTGTTTTCCTCCTCCAAAAACTAGGTGCGTCTTATGGTCGGGTACGTCTTATAGAGCGAAAAATACGGTAACTGGAAGCGCTCTTATTGTGTGTGTTTCTTTTTAGGCAAAAGATGTTAATATGTGAGTTGGTTTTCCCCCTTAAATTAAAAGCTCAGTATTCAGGTTAAATTGCCGGGTTGGCACTTTGCGATAACGAAGTGAGTTTTGGGTTGCAGTCTGGGCGCTCGGTCTGTAGAAGGGTTCACCGTCACGGCCACTAATACTCTTCCTGGATGTTCCCCCTCAAACTGGTGCAACCGTTTCCCCGTCTTGTCTGTGCAGAGATTGGGTTCTCCCTCTGGGAACTCGCACACGGAACCCATCTCCCCTAAAGGGCTGGGAATGGGAACATTGCACCCAGTCCCCAGAAGGGGGCCCTTGGGCGACCTACGCTCCTCGCACGGGGGCCCCACCGCCTGTTCCACGGGAGAAGGAAGAACACGAGGGAGCCTCTGGCGTTTTCAAAATTAATATTTTATTTTTTACTTGATGTGCAAATAAATAATTTCTTTTAAAAACTACATTCAAAGAGTTGGCAAAAGCAAATACAAAGGCGGAAGGAAGCCGGGGGGGGGGTGCGGTGGGGGGGGGATAGAGGAAGAAGAGAAGGAAGAGAGATCCTTCGGAGACAAAATAAAAATTGAAATTTAGAAGAAAGAAAACACCCAGAAGCATTGTCTCTCGTGTTCTCTGCTACGGACAGATCTTTCCCGGCTTCCGGAAGCCCCCCCCCCCCCGTTGCCTTGCTGACGCCCCCCCCCTTGGAGAGATGGACACTTTGCCCGCCCAGATTATAAATTAAATTGGATTTATTTATTTTTTAAAACAATGGGATGAAGAAATATGGCCAGTAGGAAGAGTTGGGGGGGGGAGCTGGGTAGAGGAGGGTTTCTCCCCCCCCTCCAAACCCCACAATGGCCCCCCAATTAAAAAAAGAAAGAAAAGAAAAACGACACGTTAAGCCACAAAGCTACCATTTAAGTCATTGTTTCGTTAAGAGAGATTTTGGCACAGTCGGTCCCCCCTCCCTCTGCTTGGGAGAATAGCAGGTATGGGGGGGGAGATATGGGGATTGGGGGGGAGCCTTCCTGGAGTACAAGGAGGGTGGAGGGGGGTCTGATATTTTTTGGAGGGGAGGTTTGAACCAATCAATTTCCTTTTTTGGGGGGGGGGTCTTCCATTCCTTGGCAGTGATTGGAGGGAGAGAGAGGAGGGGAGGGGCAGACCCCCAAAACCACACACACAAGTGTGTCTTCCATGGCCAAATTTGGAGGGGGGGCGCAGAGAGAGAGAAATAAAAGGACAACAGAGTCCCCCCCAAGATTATCTCGCAAAGGAAACAGAGAAACCCCCCCAAAAGAAACCACTCAGGGCAATGGCCTCCCCCCACTTTGGGACCCCAAGAAATAAACCCCTGGAGCGTCTTGGAGGTGGTGGGGGGAGGAGCAGACCCTTTATCTTGTCCCGCCCCCCAAAAAACCCACAGCCGGGATGGTCCACAAAGTGCCCACGGCGGGAGACGACCCCCCCCTTCCAGGTGGGCTGAGCCACCTGCCCCCCCAACCGCACACAAGAGGACAGCTTTTATTTTTTGCACCAAAAAGGCCACGCAGTCCGTGGGGCGGGAAGGGGGGGGCGTAGAAAGGAAAGCCCCCTTTGCTTCTCACAAGGCCTCGCGTTTGGGCGATCGGAAGTGCTCACCGCACAGTGACCGATGGGGTTGGGGCGGGGGGGGGGGGTCGGGAGAAAGGCCTGGCGGTGGTGGTGGGGGGCTCTGAGTTTTATCTCCTGGGTCCCCATCCGAGGCCCGGAGAGCTCTGGGCATTGCCAAAGCCCCGCACCCCCCCGTGCCATGTGGGGAGGGCATCCGAAACCGTCTCCTGGGTCCTTCCTTGCCGTTCACATCCTTGGCCCCCCCTCCCAGGCCAAAACAAAGCAGTCCGAGGCCTGGAGACCCCCCCCCCAAGTCCGTCCCGTGCCATGCGGGGAGGGCGCCCCAAACGAGCCGCCCCCCAAAGTCAGAAACCAAATGGAGAAAACGACACTTTGCCCCCCACAAAGCTGGTCGGGTAAATACCAGGGGTGGGCTGGCTGTAGGACACCCACCGTTCCCCCCCCCCGGCCGGAGGGAAGGAGGGAGAAAAGGGGTTCAGGGGGAGGCCGGCTGGCGGCTGTACTGGACGCGGTAGCGGTTGACCGGGACGCCGTGGACGCTGACCGTCTCGCAGGTGGTCTTGCAGGGCAGCAGGTCCTCGTCGTCGTCGCCCATCAGCCAGTCCTGGACCAGCTCCGAGGCCTCGCGCCCGGCGTGCCGGCTCAGCCAGCCCAGGTGCCAGGCCTCAAAGCGCCGGTGGTAGCGCAGCAAGACCGACGGCTGCGCCTGCCCAGAGAGAGAGAGGGAGGGGAGGGTCACCGGCGGAAATCGGCCCCCTCCAGCCAAGGAGCTGGACTTGAGCTCACCACCCCCAAGGTCCTTCTCCTCTGTGTGCCTCTTCTGCAAGAGGTCCAGAACAGGGCCTTTTTCGCAGTGGCTCCCTGCCCATGGGATGCTCTCCCCAGGTATTTACAGTGGTACCTTGGTTCCCAAACACCAAAAACTTGGAAGTGTTCTGGTTTTTGGACGTTTTCCAAAAAGTCCGGCCCCCAACAAGGTCTGAGGGACAGTGGACCGGCCCCCTGCTGAAAAACTTTGCTGACCCGTTATATAGGCTGCAATCTTTCCTGTGAATCGCCTTGAGACTTCCAGGTATAGAGCGGTATATAAACTTAATAATAATAAAAGAGCTGAGTGTAAATTTTATACAGCGGTCGTCGAACGTAATCCGTTCCGGGAGTCCGTTCGGCTTCCAGAACGGTTCGGCAACCGAGGCGCGGCTTCCCATTGGCTGCACCCAACCGGAAGCCGCGTCGGACGTTCGGCTTCTGAAAAGCGTTCTTAAACCGGAACGCTTCCTTCCTGCTTTTCAGCGTTTGGGAGCCGATTTGTTGGGGAGCCAAGCCGCTCAGGAACCAAGGTAAATAATAATAATAATAATATTTTATTTATACCCCGCCCTCCCTGGGCTCAGGGCAGCTAACACCAGTAAAATTACAGTGAAAACATAATGGGGGGGGGGGTTTAAAATGCGGGTTAAAATTTAGAATGCAGCCTCATTTTAAAAGTAGCCCATAGATCAAAACCGTAAGGGGAGGGAAACATAAGGGTCAGACTGAGTCCCAACCAAAGGCCAGGCGGAACAGCTCCGTCTTGCAGGCCCTGCGGAAAGATGTCGAGTCCCGCAGGGCCCTAGTCTCTTGTGACAGAGCGTTCCACCAAGTCGGGGCCAGTACTGAAAAGGCCCCGGCCCTACTTGAGACTGTACCGCTGTAAAGGCAAATGGAAATAGCCCCCCTCGCGACCCACCTGCCTGGCACGGCCCAGGGCCCCCCGCCGGTACATGTAATCCTCCGCGTTCATGACGAAGAGCATTCGGTGCGTGTTGAGCTTGAACTTGCAGTCGACGTTGCAGGCGCTCTCCACCCCCACCAGCTGCTTCCAGGAGCCCCGGGCCTTGTCTCGGGCGGCCTGGACCTGGGCGCACTGCCAGCGCCGGAACTGCTTCAGGTTCCTGGGGGGCAGGAGAGAGGCAGGAGGGAGAGAGGGATGCCACCTTTGCCAAGCAAGACTCGCCCCCCCCCCGAGCGCCGGAGGGTCCCTCACCTCTGCAGGAAGACGGGTTTCAGGAGGAAGCCTTCGTTCTGGCCGCTGGGGGTCCCCTCCACCCCCACGTACTGCTCAACGTAGTTGGCCAAGTGCTGGGGAAGAGAAGAAAAGGCAGGAAGCAACACTCACGAGGTTTGGGGGCACCAGCTGGACGCCCGGGGGTCAAACCAGGCTTTGTGGTTTGGTCCGCGCTAGCCAACCCCGCGTAAACCGGGAGCACGAAGGCACGGGCGAAGCACAGGTTGGCTGGGGAGCAGCAAATTGATGTCCCAGTTCAGCTGCCAAGCTAAACCGGGGTTTGCGGCTGCGGTGTTAAACCGGGGATCCTAAAGCAAGGATTGGGGCTGCAGTGCTAAACCGGGGACTGAGTCTGCTAAACAAGAGACTGAAGCTGCAAGGTTAAACCAGGGATTGAAACTGCAACGCTAAAGCGAGGATTGAGGCCGCAGTTCTAAACCGGGGATAGCGATTGCAAGGCTAAACCCAGGACTGAGTCTTCAACGCTAAACCAGGGATTGCAACTGCCATGCTAAATGCGGGGTTGCAGTTGCACCACTAAACCAGGGATTGCGGCTGCCACGCTAAACCGGGGCTTGCGGCTGGAATGCAAAGCCAGAGATTGCAGCTGCAACGCTAAACCAGGGGTTGCAGCTGCCAAGCTAAACCGGGGCTTGCGGCTGGAATGCAAAGCCAGAGAGTGCAGCTGCAACGCTAAGCCAGGGGTTGCAGCTGCCAAGCTAAACCGGGGCTTGCGGCTGGAATGCAAAGCCAGAGATTGCAGCTGCAACGCTAAACCAGGGGTTGCAGCTGCCAAGCTAAACCGGGGCTTGCGGCTGGAATGCAAAGCCAGAGAGTGCAGCTGCAACGCTAAACCAGGGGTTGCAGCTGCCAAGCTAAACCGGGGCTTGCGGCTGGAATGCAAAGCCAGAGAGTGCAGCTGCAACGCTAAGCCAGGGGTTGCAGCTGCCAAGCTAAACCGGGGCCAACCCAGCCAGATGGGTGGGGTATAAATAATAAAATTGTTGCCCTTGTTATTTTCGTTCTTCCCAGAAGCAGCAGAAGCAGTGAAGCGCAAGGGAGACTGGCTGTGGTTTGCGGCCCACCCGTTGGGGCGCGAGGGCCGAAGACAGGCGCAACTGGCCTCCCATGAGGGAGGGATCTCATGGCGCGCGTGATAGGGAGGCAGGGATCACCTGGACCTCCAGGGGGTCTTCTGTCTGGGTCTCCTCTGTATCCAGCAACTCAATGGTCATGATCACCTGGTCCTTTCTCTGAAGGAACATCACCTGCGGGGAGGGGAGGCAGGCGCTCACACACATGCGCTCCGGCCGCAAGGGGCGCCCCCTCCGCCCCCCCGCCGCCAGCAGCGTTCCAGGGGTCTCTCCCCGCCCCACCGGCGTGGCCAACTTCCCCCCACTTCCGGGCAAGCCGAGCCGCAGAGGGTGGAGGGCAGGGGTGCCGCACCTTGAAGCAATTCTCGTCCGCCATGCACCGCTCCGCCTTCCACTGGTAGCTCGTCTCCTTGGCCGCCCGGACGCACTGGGAGGACAGGTTGCCGCCGGCCGCCCCTCGCTTCCGCTCGCCCAGGTAGAGCTCCACCACCTTCAGGCAGACGTCGTCGCTCACCAGGTGGTGCAGCTGGAGCCAGGGGGACGTGGTCAGAATGTTAAGGTGTCACAGGACAAAAACTCTTATTAAACGCACACATATCTAAACGTATGAACCATGCACCCGGAATAGTACAGCAGAGCAATCCTGAAGCCATTTGAACTCTCCCAATGACCTCAAATATTCCTCTGCAAATGGGGAAAACCTTCCCATTGCCAGATGGGCGGGGTATAAATAAATTATTATGATGATTGTCGCTTGCAAAGCCTGTCTTAAGGGCGCATTAGGGTGAGGTTGTGACCTGGATTCAGGAATTGAAGTATTTACCATGACACAAGAACGGCCGGGATGCCCAGGTAATGCAACCAGTGACCATTACCAGGTATTAGTATTATTATTAGTGCAAATTCTTCAGACACCTTCTGTATCTCCTCAGAATCTTTCCTCCTGCGTGTTCCCCGCCTTACCTTAACAGCACATGTTAATAGATCATTAATAGCTATATATCCCCCACCTCTTTATATCGTCTGCTTGCCCCTTCCACTTCCTGGCCATCAGCTGCCCATAAATCTGTGAGCAAGTCTCAGGGCAAACCTCCCCCCCCCCCCGTCATAAATCAACGCTACCTCTGGGCTGCCGGTCAGCTTTTCACCCAGCGGTTTCTGTCCTCTCCTTAAACACCATTTGCCAGAAAAATCAGACGCTGCAATTCTGTGATTCAAAAGTCCTAGGCAGAGTGGTGGAGGGCCCCCAAAAACACTCGTGTCTTCCTTCCTGTGTGGAGCAGGGCAGGGGGCCCAGCTGTGGCCGGCCTGTGTCCCCCACAACTCCTGTCCAGCACCCCCTTGGGGCAGGCCCCCCCCCTGCAAACAAGCACCCCCTACGAGGTACCTGCCGGACGATGTTCTGCACCAGTTTGTCCATGGTGAAGCCGACGTAGGCGTGGATGGTGAACATTTCCCGCAGGGTGTCCTCGTACTGGGTGGGGTCGATGTTGCCGTCCAGCAGGTTTCGCACCAGGTCCAGGAAGGCCGGGTAGTACTCCTCCAGCTCCACTTCGCCTGGCAAGAACGCACACACACACGAGACACAAAACCCCTCTGTGGGGTGCAGAGATGGGGCACCCAGTATCTCGACACGCCGGGGCTCCTATTCCCCAGCCACCCATCAGGAATCCTGCGCCTGTGGCGGGGCTGGGATAGATGACCGCTGGGGGTCCCGTTTGAATCTACAACTCTAGGATTCTGCGATTGCTGGAGACCAGAGGGTGGGGGAGGCAGCGTGGCCATCAAAAAAGCAGCAGGGGAAGACTGCCTCAGATTGGATCAGATCAGCGGTCTGTCGAGCCCAGGGCTGCCCACACTGGCTGGCAGAAGATCTCCGGGGTGTACTGCTCTTCCCTTAAGGGCAAGCTAAGGTTCTAGTCCTCATGAATAAATAGGAACAGAAGGAGCTATCCTATCTTATCATTAGGTTATCTTATCACTAGAAGGCTGATGGCCAAAGAATGGATGCTTTTGAGTTCTGGTGCTGGAGGAGACTCTTGAGAGTCCCATGGACTGCAAGAAGATCAAACCTCTCCATTCGGAAGGAAATCAGCCCTGAGTGCTCACTGGAAGGACAGATCCTGAAGCTGAGGCTCCAAGACTTTGGCCACCTCAGGAGAAGAGAAGACTCCCTGGAAAAGACCCTGATGTTGGGAAAGATGGAGGGCGCAAGGAGAAGGGGACGACAGAGGACGAGATGGTGGGACAGTGTTCTCGAAGCTACCAGCATGAGTTTGACCAAACTGCGGGAGGCAGTGGAAGACAGGAGGGCCTGGCGTGCTCTGGTCCAGGGGGTCACCAAGAGGCGGACACCACTAAATCTTATCATTATGATCATAGCTGGCACCACGTCGCAGGTCTCCAGCTGCCGCCGGCGCAACGTGAGCAAGCGCCACACTGGTTTCGGACACTCGCAATCACCGCCCACTTCTAGCTAGGAGGGCCGAGTGGCGAGGCCACTTCCCACATCCTCCGCGACCCCCTTTCCCCCTCCCTGGCCTCGCTGGGGGCTGGAAGCCGAGAGCCACCCCCCTCCCCGGTCCCTGGCCGAACGCAGACCTCCTTCCCCGCCGCCCTGCTTACTGGGCTGCTTGAGGCGCAGCTCCATGGCCGGGTCGTTGGCCCTCTCCTTGCGGCCGTCGCAGAGCAGTTTCTCCCTCTCCTTCTCGGCCCGGAACTCCAGAAGCTGCTTCTGCGCCTGCCGGTAGATCTTGAGCAGCCGGGAGCAGAGCGTCTGGTGCAGCCGCAAGAAGAAGTACCAGTTGTTGTTGGCGAAAAACAGCGCGTAGACGTTGTCCAGAGAGCGGCGCGGCCGGGAAGAGGAAGGGGCAGCCGGGGCGGGGGGAGAGGCCGCCCCTGCCGCTGCCCCCTCCGAGCCGCCGCCGCCCTTCTCCCTGGCGAGCGCAGGGGGGTTCCTCTTGCGCAGCTCGTGGCCCTCCGGGGCGGGGGGCTTCTCGTCGGCGGGGGGCGTCCTTTTCCGCAGCTCGTGGGCTGCCTCCGGGGCGGTGGCGGAGGGGGGCAGCGGCTTGTCCTCGGCCGGGGGAGCCCTTTTGCGCAAGTCGCGGGCGTCCGGCGGAGGGGCAGGGGCGGGGGGCCGCTTGGGGCTGCCCTTGCCGGCCTCGGGCGCCTCTTCCGAGGCGGGGGGCGGCGGGGGGTCGTGGCCGGGGGGCTGGGAGAAGAAGAGGTCGGGGACGAAGCGGTGGACGATCTGCCAGATGGTGGCTTGGTCCTCCTTCTGGATGGTGGGCTGGCGCTTGACGTAGTAGCCCACCAGCGCGGCCGCGTCCTCCAGGATCTGCTGGTCTTCGTAGACGAAGATGAGGTGGGGCTCGTTCAGGGCGCCCCGTCCCTCAGACTGCTGCTCCTGGTGCTGGAGGTTCGAGAGAGAGAGAGAGAGAGATGGACTTAACGACAACGATATCTTTATTGTCATTATCCCACACAGAATGATGAAACTGAAAATCTACATGAAACATTCAGAAACCCCTAACAACTCTGAAACCCCATTTTAAAATACAAGGAAAAGCACGGTTTCCTGTATCGTAAGGGCATGAATGTTTGCTTAGAAACACCGAAGAAAGGACCAGTTTAAGGGAATGATTACTACAAGCATTTTATTATATATACCCTGCCCATTTGGATGGGTTTCCCCAGCTCCCAACAGAATATTAAAAACACGGTAAAACATCAAACGTTAAAAGCTTCCCTAAACAGGTCTGCCTTCAGGGGTCTTCTAAAAGTCTGGTAGTTGTTTTTCTCTTTGACATCTGAAGGGAGGGCGTTCCACAGGGCGGGCGCCACCACCAAGAAGGCCCTCTGCCTGCTTCCCTGTAACCTCGCTTCTCGCAGGGAGGGAACCGCCAGAAGGCCCTCGGAGATGGACCCAGGTGTCCGGGCTGAACGATGGGGGTGGAGACGCTCCTTCAGGTATACAGGACCGAGGCCATTTAGGGCTTTCAAGGTCAGCACCAACACTTTGAATTGTGCTTGGAAACGTCCTGGGAGCCAATGTAGGTCTTTCAGGACCGGTGTTATATGGTCTCCACTCCCAGTCACTAGTCTAGCTGCCACATTCTGAATTAGTTGTAGTTTCCGGGTCACCTTCAAAGGGAGCCCCACGGAGAGCGCATGGTAGGAGTCCAAGCGGGAGACAACCAGAGCATGCACCAGTCTGGTGAGACAGTCTGTGGGCAGGGAGGGTCTCATCCTGTGTACCAGATGGAGCTGGCAGACAGCCGCCCTGGACACAGAATTGCCCTGCGCCTCCATGGACAGCTCCTTCAGTTCTACTGGGCCTTTGAGGCCGTTTAGGGCTTTCAAAGTCAGCACCAAACCCTTTGAATTGTGCCTGGAAACGTACTGGGAGCCAGTGTAGGTCTTTCAGGACCGGTGTTACAGGGTCTCGGCAGCCACTCCCAGTCCCCAGTCTGGCTGCAATGGCTGCCCCCCCCCCCTACGACCAAGGCATGGCCAAGCTCCTCTCCATGTGTTTGCAAAGCCCTGAGCGACTCAGGGGGCACCCGAGCTCTCGATTGCTGAGATCGCCCCGTCTGACGGCGAGAAACCGAGCCTCTCGTTTCATCCGCCCTGTCCTGTGGAACTCCCTGCCACCGGAGATTCCGGCAGGCCGACTCTTGAAGCTTCCCATGCAAAGGGGGGCGTGTGGCCCCCGCACCCACCTCGTCGTAGACACTCTCAATCTCGTTGAGGAGACTCTTGGAGCGCAGGGCCTTGGTGTCGTTCTGCTTGAAGTTGACTGCCTGGTGGTCAAGGGACTTGAGGTAGGCCTTTTCGTACTGCTCCCGCCAGATCTTGTTGAAGCCCTGCTGGGCCTCCCGCCACTCCTCCTCCTTCGCCTTCAGCCTGCGGGGCGGGCGAGCGGAGAGGAGGCAAAGGTGAGACTGCGGGAAGATGCCCAACCTGCCCACCACCACTCTCCTTGCCCCCCCCCCGGGTTTTTTTAAATATACAAATAAATACACAAATGACAAATACGCACATCGGTAACTTCTATATAGATCAAATGACATCAGACTCTTTCATCTCAACATACGCAAAAAGGTAAAAGAAGACAAAAGAAAAAGACAAAACAAAGACAGCAACAAAATCAAATCAGAAAGATTCAATCTGCGTCGTCCGTTAGACGCAATTCAATATGATTCAGTCCTTTCGTGGCTGTCAGAGCTGCTACCAGGTCCCAGCTCACATAGGACCACGCCACACAGCGTCCACTTTAAAAGAGTCTTTATTGAGTTACAGGTTTCATTTCCGAACTGCAGCGTGCAGCTCTACACCTTCTGCTCTAGGTCGGCGAAGACCCGTCTGAGTCCCCGCCTCTTGCACACCAGCTTAATACCCTAGCCTTGCTCCACCTCCTTCGCCTCTCCCTACGTCTCTGGGTCCTTCTGCCCCCCTGGGCCTCCTCCCTTCTACTCTCCTCTGACGCTGACCCCCCTGATCCTTCTGCCTCCTTGCGGCGGGCTTTAGGACCTGGCTCACTCTCCGGGCTGCTTACTGCTCCAGCTTCCGCTGCATTTGAACTTGGCGCGCGCGCCCAACTCTCTACTTTCCTCTTAACCGTTGCCTCGCTCTCTGAGGAGGGCGTGACCACCCCTGACTCGTGCCCTCCCTCCTGCTGACAGCCTCCGGAACCCGATGCCTGGCTACCTTCCTCCCTGCTGCTCTCAGTCTTGAGCGTGGGTCCCGACTTCCAGCTGCTGCCGCCCTCAGTTATGAGCGTGGGTCCCGACTTCCAGCTGCTGCTCTCTGAATCTCCTCTGTTCCCTTCCTCCTGGGGTGTCCCCCCGGATCCCCCCCTTGCTCTGCTCACTGGGGCTCCCTTTTGGGAGTCCTCTGACTCACTGCTTAGGCTTGGAGATCTCGGGTCGTCATCATCACTCATTCTCCCTTCGGCTTCCTCCCCCTCGCTCTCTGTTTCCACCCTTCTCTGCGTCTCTGCTTCTGAACCCCTGACATCCATCCCCCCCTCGAAGCCCCCCCTTCCCCCCTCCCCGCTGTCAGGTGTGGGTGCTGGGCGCTCCATCATCATGGGAGGGAATGCTGGATACAGGTCGCTCCCCGTGGGTGGCCGCCAACTGAAGACCTCCGAGTCTTCCCCCTCGCGGTCGTCGACGTTGACTTGTTGCTCTTCCATCTCTGTACCGCCGTGCTCGAACCCGAGGTCCTCCCCGAACACGTCCATGTCAGTCTCTGCGTCGGTCGCTCGACCTGGCATCTCCAGCCACTTCCTGCGCCATCGCTCCTCTGGTCGATCGTCCCACCAATACGAGTTGCCTGATGCCGAACCTGCCGGTGAACCTTCTGGGGAACGGGTGCTCCGTGCGGGTTCCCCTTCTGAGTCGAATCCATGGAACGTGCTGGAAGAAAGTGTGGGTGTGAACAACCAGTCGTCGAAGAAGCTCGCTGGCATGGGTTTGTGTGGGAAGAGGGCATGAAACTCGTCCTTGAGCAGGGGTTCCTCCAAAGCGTAGTCTGGTACCCAGCTATTGGCGCTGGCCCGGGTGCCCTCTCTGGCTAAGAGGTATTCGACTCCCTCTTCCCCCCATCTGGAGTCCAAAATCTCCGTGACCTCGTTGATGTGGTCCTGGTGCTTCACCTCCCGCGTCTCCGTCCGTTCCCGGAGCGGACTTGGCGCCGTCCCTGGCTCCTGGAACCTGTGAGGTGCTTTGTAGGGAGTGAGCACCGACCTGTGGAACACCGGATGCATTCTGGAACCCTCCGGCAGCGCCAGTCGGAAGGCTACCGGGTTGATCTGCGCTTCGACTTGGTACGGACCGATCTGCTTGTGCCCCAACTTCTTCTTGGCAAGCGACCTGGTCGGCACTGCGTGGGCTGCCAACCAGACCCAGTCTCCCACTTGGATCACTTCGCCAACCCGCCTGTGCTTGTCAGCTTGCACCTTGTAGGCGTGCTTAGCTAGCTCCAGCTGCCGTCTGAGTTGATCGTGGACCGCCTGCAGCTCTGACGCGAACGCGTCCGCCGTCTGTGGTTCTCCTTCCCCCACTCTCTCCAGTCCCGGGAAGGTTCTGGGATTCCTCCCATTGTTGGCAAAGAACGGCGTCACTCCTGTGGACACGTGCTTCGTGTTGTTGTAAGCGAACTCGGCTAGCGGCAGGTAATCCACCCACGTCGCAGGCTGTTGATTGGCATAGCATCTCAGGTACTGCTGCATGATGGCATTGACCCTCTCTGCTTGCCCGTTGGTCTGCGGGTGTCTTGCTGATGCCAGATTGACCTTGACATTTAGAAAACCCATCAGCTTCTGCCAGAAAGACGAGATGAACTGGCGTCCGCGGTCGGACAGGATAGACCGTGGCAGGCCATGCACTTTGAACACGTGATCTATGAACAGTTTGGCGGTTTGTTCCGCCGTGGCCACCTTCGCACACGGAATGAAATGTGCCATCTTGGTGAACAAGTCCACCACCACTAGCACAGCTGTCTTGCCTCTCGAGCTGGGTAAATCCGTCACAAAGTCCAGGGCCACCCTCTCCCACGGTTCAAACGGTGTTTGCAGCGGTTCTAACAGTCCCGCCGGTGGTCTGTGTACCGGCTTGGCCCTCTGGCAGGTGTCGCACCTCGCGACGTAGTCCGCGACCTCTCCTCTCAGCCTGGGCCACCAGAAGTCTCTCGCGACTAATTCCATCGTTTTCTCTGTGCCAAAGTGACCGGCCGTGGGTGCGTCGTGCAACTGTTGCAGTACCTTGGCGCGAAGGTCGTCTCCTGGTACATAGACAGCCCCTTTGCGTAGGAGCAAGCCGTCCCGCACCTGGAACTCGTCCGTGGTAGCCGTGCCTCTGAGCAGTTCCGCCATCTTGTCTTGCGCGAATGAGTCGTCCCGCAATGCACGTCGCACCGCATCCAGGTCTACTGTAGCTGAGGCACACGCCCACGCCGTCGGTGCGAAGATGTGCATGGCCGCCGCTGGCGTCACCTCTTCTAGGTATTGCGGTTTTCGGGACAGTGCATCCGCCATGATGTTGGTGTCGCCTGGGACGTACTCTATTCGGAAATTGAAGTCAGCAAAGAACTCCGCCCAACGTATCTGCCTCTGGTTCAGGAACTGAGCCGTGCGCCAGTGCTCCAGATTCTTGTGGTCCGTGCAGACCTGCACCGTGTGCTTGGCGCCGATTAGGAAGTGCCTCCACGCCTTGAAAGCTGCATGAATGGCCAGCAACTCCCTGTCCCAGATGGTGTAGTTCTGCTCCGACTTGCTGAGCTTTCTGGAGTAGAACGCTCCCGGCCGCCACACCCCCTGCGGGTCTCGCTGCAGCAGGACAGCTCCCACGGCTCTGTCTGACGCGTCTGTCTCTACCCTCAACGGCTTACTGGGGTCGATATGCAGCAGTTGCTTCTCCGATGCGAAGAGATGCTTGAGCGCTTGAAAGGACTGTTCCGCCTGCTCCGTCCAGATGAATTTCTTTTTTTTGGAGCTGAGCGTGTCCGTAATTGCTGCCGTCTGCATCGCGAACCCCTTGATAAACTTGCGATAGAAGTTGGCGAAGCCGACAAACCGCTGGACCTCCTTCCGGTTGCGCGGGCTTTTCCAATCCAATACCGCACGAACCTTGGTGCTGTCCATGGCTATCCCCTTGTCCGACAACTTGTATCCCAGGAAATCCACCTCCGTCGTGTCGAACTGGCACTTCTCCAGCTTGGCGTACAGTCTATGTTGTTGCAACCTGCTGAGCACCTCCCTCACGTCTCGGTCGTGAGCTTGCTGCGAGTCAGAGAAAATCAGGATGTCATCCAGGAAGCAGACGCATGTCTTGTAGAGGAGTCCCTCCAACACGTGATGCATAAAAGCTTGAAAACAGTGAGAGCCATTTTGTAATCCAAAGGGCATAACTCTGTATTCGTAGGTGCCCAGCGGTGTGAACATGGCCGTCTTCCACTCATCGCCCTCCCGCATGCGGATGAGATTGTACGCCCCTCGCAGGTCCAACTTGGTGAACACGCGTCCCTTGCGCACCGTCGCGAGGAGGTCGTCAATCCTGGGCATGGGGTAATCAGACGGTTTGGTCATCTGGTTCAAAAGGCGGTAGTCCACAACTAGTCTTTTTTGGGGCGTGTCTTTCTTTTTCACGAAGAAAACGGGACTGCCCCCCACTGCCTTGGACTCTCTGATGAAGCCACGCTCCAGATTATGCTCGATGAACTGTTTGAGTTCCTGCATTTCATCTTCAGACATGGAGTATAGCCGCCCCTTCGGCAGCGTCGCCCCCGGTAGGAGGTCAATCCTGCAGTCATATGGCCGGTGAGGGGGTAGCTTGTCCGCCTCCTTCTCGCAGAAGACCTCCAAAAAGCTCGCGTATTTGTGGGGGACCGCTTGCAACGTTCCCAACTGCAGTTGTGATTCCTCCTCCTCTCCCTCCCGTCGGGGCAGGATGCAGTGTTCTGCGCAATAAGAGGAGCCGAAGATCAGTTGTCTCTGGTACCAAGCCAGTGTCGGACTGTGCCTGTCCAGCCAACTCATGCCCAACACAATGGGCGTGTCCGACAGTTGGGTGACATTAAAACTGATGACTTCCCTGTGGTTGCCAAGGCGCATCACCATCGGTGGCGTCTGCTTCACCACCTGCCCCCCTAGCAACTCTCTGCCATCCACTGTGACGACTTGCAGGGGCAGAGTGGCAGGCAATAGCTGTATAGCGTGCTGCTCCACAAAGCTCTGCGCTATAAAGTCTGCGTTGCTTCCAGAATCCACAGAAAGCGGCACTTCGATAGTGACGCCGTCGGGTAGCTGGAGAGATGCTGTGAGCTGCACTACTGGTTTGGGTGGGAGGGGATCCGTGGGTTGCAAGATTGCTGGGGACTGCTTCACAGATGCGTCTGGCTGGGCCCCAGTGCCTCCGTCTCCAGCCAGACATCGTCGTTTCCCTGCTGTGGTTCTCCTTGCTGCGTTGCTGCAGTCACCATTGCTGAGGCTGCAGTGTGCTTGTGGAGCCTCCGGGGACACTCCTTCGCCAAATGGCCTGGATCCTCGCAGATGTAACACTTCCTGTTCCCTCTAGGAGGCTTCGCTTTCACTGCTGCCGGTGCTAGGGCTCTGGCTGCTGACTGAGCCCTTGCACCTCCAACCTCCATCGGTTCCCCTCCCCCTCCTGGCGGAGGTGTGGATTGCGCACGCGCTGCTTCCCTCGGAACGAAAGAGAAACTTCTCGCTGCTTCGCGCCCTCCACGTCCTTCATCTCTGCACCATGGACGTTCTTCCAGCCTCACCCCCACAGTCAGCGCCCTTTGGACCACCTCCTGCGTGCTTCGGGGCCTCTCCCCCCTTGCAATTTCATCCTTAACCGCAGAACTTAGACCCTCCCAGAAGAGGTCTCTGACAGGGGGCGAATCCCGATCCCATTCTAAAGCACTGACCAGCGCAAAAAATCGGGCGTGATACTGCCGGACGCTCGCCCTCCCTTGTTTTAGTCCATGAATCTCCCGTCTGGCAAGATCCACATCAATAGTAGACAAAAAACACGCATCCATCGCTTTGATAAAGGCATCTGCATTCTGAAGCGCCGGATCTTTATCCCTCCACAAATTGCGCAGCCAGGCTTTGGCATCCCCATGCAAATGGGACAATATGAACCCCACCTTCTCTTCCTCATCTCTAAAGTCTTTTGCCAGCAGTTGCAGTGCGCACATTACGTCTGCTCTAAAATTAGGGTACTGTTGCAAAGTCCCATCGAAGTGAGCCACCAGCCCTCCTGCTCTCCGTGCCAATCCCACGCCCTCCGGTCTGGGTCCCGGTTGCCCTTGCTTAACAAGCATTTCAAACCTGGCGTGTAGGTCTCTGTAGGCGGCTGTAGTCTCCTCCTCCCGTTTCTTGGAAGCCAATACCTCTGAGGACAACTGGGTCACTGCCTCTTGCAGCGCGGAGATCCTCTGTTCTTCCGTCATCTTGCTAACCTTTGTGAGCTCGCTTACAGACACCCCTCTTCCTCCCCTAGCGGCTTCTGCTCCCGCTGCGAGGTTTCAGGTTTCTGAAGCTTTGATGAGACGGGTCTTACTGTCAGAGCTGCTACCAGGTCCCAGCTCACATAGGACCACGCCACACAGCGTCCACTTTAAAAGAGTCTTTATTGAGTTACAGGTTTCATTTCCGAACTGCAGCGTGCAGCTCTACACCTTCTGCTCTAGGTCGGCGAAGACCCGTCTGAGTCCCCGCCTCTTGCACACCAGCTTAATACCCTAGCCTTGCTCCACCTCCTTCGCCTCTCCCTACGTCTCTGGGTCCTTCTGCCCCCCTGGGCCTCCTCCCTTCTACTCTCCTCTGACGCTGACCCCCCTGATCCTTCTGCCTCCTTGCGGCGGGCTTTAGGACCTGGCTCACTCTCCGGGCTGCTTACTGCTCCAGCTTCCGCTGCATTTGAACTTGGCGCGCGCGCCCAACTCTCTACTTTCCTCTTAACCGTTGCCTCGCTCTCTGAGGAGGGCGTGACCACCCCTGACTCGTGCCCTCCCTCCTGCTGACAGCCTCCGGAACCCGATGCCTGGCTACCTTCCTCCCTGCTGCTCTCAGTCTTGAGCGTGGGTCCCGACTTCCAGCTGCTGCCGCCCTCAGTTATGAGCGTGGGTCCCGACTTCCAGCTGCTGCTCTCTGAATCTCCTCTGTTCCCTTCCTCCTGGGGTGTCCCCCCGGATCCCCCCCTTGCTCTGCTCACTGGGGCTCCCTTTTGGGAGTCCTCTGACTCACTGCTTAGGCTTGGAGATCTCGGGTCGTCATCATCACTCATTCTCCCTTCGGCTTCCTCCCCCTCGCTCTCTGTTTCCACCCTTCTCTGCGTCTCTGCTTCTGAACCCCTGACAGTGGCCTTTCTCATATATACCGCTACGTACGGACTGAATCTCTATCCTTACTTTATTTATTGTGATGTGGTTGACTTCCATCTCCCTTGTAACGGTTCGTTTCACCTTACTAAAAAAATTCCCCTGTATTTAATATTTTCTCCTCGCCTTGGTATGCGGAAATGACGTATCCCTATTTACGGAGTTACAGTGCTACCTCGGGTTAAGTACTTAATTCGTTCCGGAGGTCCGTTCTTAACCTGAAACTGTTCTT
Organism: Podarcis vaucheri; assembly: GCF_965113315.1. Classification (NCBI taxonomy): domain Eukaryota; kingdom Metazoa; phylum Chordata; class Lepidosauria; order Squamata; family Lacertidae; genus Podarcis; species Podarcis vaucheri. The sequence goes on along the minus strand of NC_138756.1, from coordinate 12,502,747 downwards.
AACCTGAAGCACCACTTTAGCTAATGGGGCCTCCTGCTGCCGCTGCACGATTTCTGTTCTCATCCTGAAGCAAAGTTCTTAACCTGAAGCGCGATTTCTGGGCTAGCGTAGTCTGTAACCTGAAGCGTATGTGATCCGAGGTACCACTGTATTGCAAACACAACCAAATCTTAGAGGTGGAACCTTGTTTCCTTAAGCAATTGCTGAAACGTTCCCACTCTTTTTAAAAAAATATTATCTATTGACTTATTTCTTATCGCTTCTGTTGTTTTTGGAAGGGGAGCGGTTCTCACCTCTTGAGGACGATGGGGACGGCCGACAGCGTGTTCTTCTTGAGGCTCTCGATGATCTCGGGCGCCTTGTCGCCGTAGATGCGGTAGATGGCGCGCCGCTGGATGACCTCGGAGGTGCCCCCCAGGCAGTCGTCCAGGCGGAACTTCTCCTGGTCCTCCAGCGACATACGACTCAGCTTCTTCTGAACGCTCTCCAGCACCCGGATCGTGGCCAGGTTCGTCTCCAGGACCACGTCCAGCTGGGCGGGGGAAGAGGGAGCAACGTGAGGGTCAGGAGCGCGGGGAGAAAAACGAACTCGGCAGCTTCCTGTCCTCATGGCGGCCCCAGACGCCCCAGGATGATGAGATGAATAAAATATGTTTAAAGATGGCGTCAACACCCCCCCCCCATCTTTTCTTTTTAGAGATTATGGAAATGGATAGAGTTGGTCTGTTTACGTATCTGGCGGCAGCAGCAAGAATATTGCAAGCTCAAGGAGGGAGAGAATATTGCGTGCAAAGAATGTGCATGCTCAGAGAGGGAACAAATGTTGCATATACCAAAAGAGTTGGTTCATTTACGTATTTGGAGGCAGCAGCAAGAATATTGCATGCTCAAGCAGAGAAGGACTATTGCATGCTCAAAGAGGGAATGAATGTCACATGCTCAAAGAGGGAAGGAATATTGCATGACTCTGGAGGAAGTAGGAGGGAAACTTAATTGAGAGTGCCTTCACTCCAAGAATGGCTGCGTTGTTCTTTTGCTGTGATCATTAAACACTCTTAAACTGGTAAGGGACAATAATTGCTTTGGTGGTAATAATAATAATAATAATAATAATAATAATAATAATAATATTTATACCCTGCCATCTGGCTGGGTTTCCCCAGCCACTCTGGGCGGCTCCCAACAGAACACTAAAAACAAAATAAAACTTCAAACATTAAGAACGTCCCTAAACAGAGCTGCCTTCAGATGTCTTCTAAAAGTCTGGCAGTTTGTTTCTTTCCTTGACATCTGGTGGGAGGGCGTTCCACAGGGCGGGCGCCACCACCGAGAAGGCCCTCTGCCTGGTTCACTGTAACCTCGCTTCTCGCAGGGAGGGAACCGCCAGAAGGTCCTTGGGAGAGGGACCCTGGTGTCCAGGGTGGAGATGCTCCTTCAGGGATACGGGGCCGAGGCCGTTTAGGGCTTTGAAGGGTTGCGGGGGGAGAGAAAGCAGTTTCCCCGAAGCCTGACACCCCCCAGGGACTGAGCCATCCTTGAGGAAGGACCTGGGGCCCTCCGCCCCCCAAGCAGGGGCCCTGAGCCTGCCCACGTCGCCGGAGGCACCCACCTCAAAGCGTTCGTCCTCGCACCGGTGTAGCTGCTCCTCGTAGGGAGTCTTCTTGGAGCTGACGAAGGTGGAGTCCTCAGACCAGGAGGGGAAGGAGACCCAGGTGTCGTTCAGCACCTGCGGGGGCGAGAGGGGGCGCCCTCAGTCCAGGGGAGTCCCCGGGACGCCCCACCGCCGCCGCCTTCCTTCTGCCGATCGCCCCCGGCCTACCTCTTTGCAGATGGCCGTCCTGCCGCTGCACTTGGGCTGCTGATAGGTCTTGGGGAGCGCCCGGTAGCTGGAGCCGATGCGCTTGCAGGAGGCGTAGTCGATCTCGCGGCAGACGCCGTCCCCCGAGCGGTCCGCCATGGGGGACGCAAAGGAGAGCTCCTTCACCCCCAGGAAGGACTTGAACTGAGCAAAGAGCTCCGGGAATTTCCTGCGGGAAGGGAGGTGAGGAGGGGGAAAGGTGGGCTGCGTGCGGCAGGACCCCATGGAGGGGCGGTGGGGATTCGAGTCGGAAAACTCGGGGAAGGCGCAGCCGACGGGCACCGAACTGGCGACGTTTTGCCTGCAGGCTCTGCTATATCTTAAAGAAACTCACGAGCGGAGGGATGGGAATGAACGCAAGGTTTCTTAACCGAGGGGCAGAATTGTTACTTGTCAAAAGTGTGCATGGGGAAGAAGGGAGAACAAAAATCTGGGGTGTTTTATGTGCAGCCGAGCTGATGTTTTCAGCGAGAAACCAGAGAGGGGCGGGCAGTGACTCTGTCGAGAAATGGAGCCTTTTTAGAAGACGCCCGACTTGGAAATTTGCCCCTGAAGGTTCGGTTCTGGCTATTCCCACATACTCCTGCTTTCTTTTGCACGCCGGGGGTTTTAGGCTCTCTTAATGTAAGTATATTGGGGTAAGGTAAAGGTAAAGGGACCCCTGTGCATTAGGTCCAGTCGTGGCTGACTCTGGGGTTGCGGCGCTCATCTCGCTTTACTGGCCGAGGGAGCCGGCATACAGCTTCCGGGTCATGTGGCCAGCATGACTAAGCTGCTTCTGGCGAACCAGGGCAGCACATGGAAACACCGTTTTCCTTCCCGCCAGAGCGGTACCTATTTATCTACTTGCACTTTGATGTGCTTTCGGACCAGGAGGGGAAGGTTGGCAGGAGCAGGGACCGAGCAACGGGAGCTCACCCCGTCATTGCAGGGATTCGAACCGCCGACCTTCTGATCGGCTCTGTGTAAATTTGCTTTGAGCCGTCGCTTTCCCAAGTGAAAAGCCATACGTAAACACAAACGACAAGGAAATCTGTGAGAGGCAAAGTGTTTTCTGGGAAATTGGGGGGGGGTGGAAGTTTTCTCCTGAAAATTTGGGAGGGGGCAGTGTTCTCCCTCCCTCCTCGCCAAGCCGACCAAGAGGAAGCTGTCCGCTTCTGCCTGGCTGCCGGGATTAGGCCCTGCCTGCCTTTTCCCCAAGGGAGATGGAAGACCCTCCCGCAGCCCCCCAACTCAAGGCAGCCCCCACTTACCCCAGAAAGGGGGTGACCAGCTGGAGAAGCTCAGAGCCCGAGACCAGCTCCTGGTTGAAGAGGGCGATGCACCGAAGGAAGTTCTCGTACACCTCCTGGCTCTTCAGGACTCGCCGCACCTGAGCGGAAGAACCAGCCGGGGGTGGGAGGGGGCACCATGGGGCTGGGTAGCTCAGTGGTTAGAGCACCCACTTGCAGAGCCCGGAGGGACCCCTAGGCCTGTCCCCAGCCATGAGGATCCGCAACAAGAGCGTCCCTGGCAAATGGCTGTTCTGCCGTGCTCCAGGAAGGGCTGCGAAAGGCCCCCCCCCCAGTCCTGACTGACTGCTCTGGGGTCTCAGGGAGGAAAGGCCTGTCTGGCTCCCCTCCTTTGGCAGAGTTGTGCAGGTTGGAGGTTCGGGGGCCCTCCGCTGTGCCCCCCCCCACGCCTTTTCATCATCATCATTTGTATGCCACCTTTCCACAGTTAAAGAAACAACGCTCAAGGCAGCTTGCAACAAGACAAGATTTACCATATTTTTTGCTCTGTAAGACTCACTTTTCCCCTCCTAAAAAGTAAGGGGAAATGTGTGTGCGTCTTATGGAGCGAATGCAGGCTGCGCAGCTATCCCAGAAGCCAGAACAGCAAGAGGGATTGCTGCTTTCAATGCGCAGCAGTTCTGTTCTGGCTTCTGAGATTCAGAATATTTTTTTTTCTTGTTTTCCTCCTCCCAAAACTAGGCGCGTCTTGTGGTCTGGTGCGTCTTATAGAGCGAAAAATACGGCACATGATTATGAAAGTCATAAACAATAAATAAACCACATCAAAAAAACACACACAACCAAACGGCAAATCATTTCCACAGAAATCTAAATCTGAAATTTCGCACACACACCCCCGGCCTCCGTGCCGGACGACTGACTCACCTTGTCAAAGAAGGAGAACTCCTGCAGGCTGCCGTACTTGCCCACTGCCGCCACCGAGAGGTCCTTCGTCCCCCGAAGCTTCATCTTCTTCTGCGGGGGGGGGGGAGGAAACACGCACGTCCGTGTGGGCTCGTGTGAGCACGGTTCTGTTTTTCACGAGCGGGGCTCGGCGCTGCTCAATAGCCCAACCTGCCCACCCTGAGCGGACCCTGCTGAAACCCGCCAGGCTCCCCTGGAAACAACGCATCAAACCCCCCGCAGGCTCCTCTGCCTCCCCACCCCTCCCCACCCCACCCGCCTCCGCGTCCGGGTCGGATACCTTGGCCGGGCCGGGCCCGGGTCGAAGCAACAGGGGCCTGGAACGTTTCTTACTGTGCTCCATGTGCTTCTCGTGCTCAAGTTTGGAGATGTTGTTGGCGTCGCAGGGCCCGTTCCCCGTGAACTGCGGAGGAAGATGGAGGAGACTCAGAGAGCAGGCGAAGGAGGAAGGAGAGAGGGACAAGGGGCAGCCGCAGGGGGAGACCCCCACACTCCTTTGCAGGGAGGAGGTCCCAGGCTCTGTCCCCGACAGCATCTCCCAGTGTTCTCAGGGGGCTTCCCGGCCGCCGGTGCCCCCCTCCTGCCACGTACCAGAGACCTCTTTGCCTCAGGGAGGAACTGTCCGAACTCGGAGAGCAGGTCCTCTTGGCCCCGGAAGAGGTTGGCCACTTCGGTGAAGACCTCCTCCTCCGACATGCCCCGGAAAGGGCGGCCTTTGGTGCTCAGCTGTTCTTTCTGAGAAGTGAGAGAGGGGTCAGCGTTGAGGGACGGGGGCTTCATGAACAGAATACCCTGGTACTGGTTTGAATTAACGAAACACTGCTTTTTGTTCGGTAGGTAGTTTTAGTTTTATTCATTTTTCGGTTTTGTCGCCGTGCATTTTTCTTTATCCCTCTTTTCCCCCTCTTCTCTTTCTTTTCTCTCTCTCTCCTTTTATTTCTTTTAAACAATACACGTTTATCCTAGATTTCTTGACCGTTTACTTATGTATACTGTAATAGCTTTCTTTAAGAATATCTAATGCAAGATTAGTTTATCTTTCGTTTTGCTTTTGGTACGTAACATTTGCTGTGGAAATGAACAACTAAACTAAACTAAACAAAACTAAACTAAACTAAATACTAAACTAAACTTAAACTAAACCTAAACTAAAATGGTGGCAACTTATTTCCAGGTAGGGCAAGGCAGCCCACAGACCACACCACACGCACCAACCAGGGTTATATTTTGGGGGGTTTTTTTGTTTCCTGACCCCGGAACGCCGTGGGGAGAGAGGAGACCTTTCACCTGGTACGTGTGAAGGATCTCCAGGAAAGACCGGTAGATTTCGGGGTGATCCAGGAAGCGGGTCTTGATCTTGTTGACGTAGCTGATGGCGTTGTTGAACTCCACCGAGTCCGACTCCAGAGGCACCTGCAGCCGGCAGTCGTCCTTGCAGGGCTGTTGCTGCTGCTGCTGCGGCTGCTGCTGCTGGTGGGGCTGCTGGTGGCAGAAGTCCTCCGGGCAGTCGCCGTGGTTGTGGGCGTTCTCCTGGCAGTAGTGCAGGATGAGGCCGGAGCCCGAGAGGGGGCTTTGGACGGGGTCCAGGGACACCTAGGAGGAGAGGGGGAGTTGGGGGTCAGCAGCGGCTGAACACATGTGTGTGTGTGTGTGTGTGTGTGTGTGTGTGTGTGTGTGAAAGCAGCCGCCCTTCCGCCTGGGTGCTCCTCGTCGCCTTGCTCCCGTGTTGCGGGGAGGGGGGGGTTGGACTAGACGACCCCAAGGTCCCTTCTATTTGATTTGGACCTGTTTTTTGGAGTTAATTTAATTATCGTTTGATTTTATACAAATGTTATGTGTCTGATGTTCGTCACCCTGAGCCCAACTTTGGCCGGGGAGGGCGGAATATAAATAAAAGTTGTTGATGATGATGATGATGATGATGAAACTCTTGCACCCACCCGTCCCTTCCTCTGTCAACTGCTCCTTGTCCTGCGCTGAGACCAGGGGTCAGTAAACCTTTTCTGACTTTGGTTTGGACTTGGTCTGACCCTTATGTTTCCCTCCCTTTATGGCCTTGATTTATCAGCTACTTTAAAATGAGGCTGCATTTTAAACACTGCATTTTAACCTGTATTTTAAATTGAAGGGGTTTTTTTCCCTTTTCTTCCCCCTCCCCTTTCCCCCCTATTACGTTTTTACTGTGATTTTATTGGTGTTAGCCGCCCTGAGCCAGGCTTTGGCCGGGGAGGGTGGGGTATAAATAAAAATTATTATTATTATTAATATTATTATTATAAAAGACTGAAAATGATTAACCATGGAAGGTCAGAGGGAAGTCTAAAGATTCAGGGAATGCTGACGATTAAGTCTGCTGCTTGAATTTAAATGTGTAGTGTAAAACTGAATAAAAAAGATTTTTTTTAAAGGGGGTTGGGGGTGGGAATAAATCTCCCCGTAGGGATGAGCGGAAATCGTCAAAACAAACCCCAAGCCCGCTTCCTGGTCTAACCTGGCCGGCCAGAGGCGCCTGGATGCTCAGCTTCCCGTTCTTGGGGATCTCGATTCGGTAGCCCAAAGGCAGGAAGGCGTTGAAGCCGATGATGAGGTCAGGGTGCTCGTGGAACAGCTGCGAGACGCGGCGGATGACGCCGGGGGTGTCGATGCTGAAGACAAGGGGGAATAAAAAAAATCAAGGATTTCTTAAAAAAATAAAAATAAACCAGATTTTTAAAATGAGGAAAAACATTTCTAAAGGTTTTCTGTTCCAAGTTACATTATAGTCCAAAGGCTATTCGTCAGGAAATAATGTTTTTCATGTGCGCTAAAACTCAAAAGTTTGTTTTTCTTAATTGTTTAGCCACATCAGTTAGCAAACATGGATACATACGCTATAACGTCATTGTTTTAGTTAAGCAAATTGTCTAAATTGCTATGAAGGAAATGATTGCTTTTCTCCTTCCAATAAAGTACAGCAGAAAAGTTGTCCAAATGTACACAGTTAACTCAGTGGGTTTTTTTCCTGGGGGGGGACGTATACCCCTAAATATTTTGTGAATCTAAGTTTGGCCTCATTGAGGAGGAGTATTTCAATAGGAGTGGGAGAATGAAAGTACCCCTAAACATTTTTTTTTGGGGGGGGGAACCACAGAGTTAACATATTAAACCTCCCCATAATTTCATAATTATCTGTCTATGTATTTCTAAAAGAACAATCATTTTTGATAAGAGCTGTAAAAACGACTCTGAAAATCGATTATCCCAAAAACGAAAACTTCATCTGTAAATATTAAGACGGTGCCAGCAAGAATGAGTCTTTCTGTAAAGAAAATAATGATTTACATCAAGCCTTACGGACTAACGATTTGATTTAAATCAAATCCACCCTGGATAGGAACGAGGCAGGACCCAATATGAGGGTGGGAGATTTTGGGGGGTGTTCAATGGGCAACGGAGAGGCATGGGTCCCCCAACTCGGGTGCGATTCCCGTTCCCCTTGTTTCCACCCTCCGGTTTAAAAACCCAACGCCAGATTTATGAATATGTTATTATTGATTATGTATACCCAATGTATCAGCCGCTTTGGGGGGGTTTCACTGTGTTTGGTTGCTGGTAAAAAAGAAATAAATTAAATATAAAAGAAAAGAAAATGTTCCAAGGTAACACTGGAAAAATAAAATCCGCTGCCGGCTGGAGCGTTTCCTGGGTTGGGGGGCTGCGTAAAGATGGGGAGAGGGGCCCTGATCCCCCCCGAACCCCTTACCTCTGGCTCTTGAACTCCTTCATGATCTCCAGGAATCCGTTGTAGGTGGCCGGGTCGCTGCCAAAGCGGATTTTCACCTGGTCCAGGTAAGAGAGGGCATCTTCCACCTGCGGGAGAATTATTTTAGGGGAAGGCATCGAGGGGCCCCGACCTCCGTGGACCCAGGAGGGGAGAGACGGCTGCCCCGCTGACAGCCAGCCCCACCCGTGGCAAGGAACCGGGCTCCGTGGGTCGCTGTGGCTCAGAGGCTCCGGGTGCGGGTTCAGCCGCCAACGGCGTCTCCCAGTACCCATGCCCAAATAATAATAATAATAATATTTGATTTATATCCCGCCCTCCCCAGCCGAAGCCGGGCTCAGAGCGGCTAACCACAGTAAAAATAACACAGTTTACATAAAATCGCAATAAATTCATTGAAATACGTTCTCAAATCAATTCAGAATCAATTGAATGTCAACCATTGGGCCAGAGTGCTATGAGAACTGCAGAAAGAGGGGGTCAGACTGGCCAAAGGCCTGGGGGGACAGCTCTGAGGCCCTGCAGGGATTCGGGGAGAGAGCAGCCTGTGCTTTCAAACAGGGCTGTGGGGTGGCTGCCCCCTTTTATGTGTTCTGCCTGCTAGGCTTTGGCTCCCCCTTCCCGGTGGAGCCCCAAACCAAACCTGCCTCTTGCCCCCCAGGCCCCCTCTTACAAGGCTGCAAATCCTCACCCCCAAATCCTGGCCAAGCCAGCCCCCCTCTATGGCGGCCGCAGACTGCTGAGTAAGTGCTCGCAGGATCGGTCTGGAAGTAATCCAGATCAAACGTGCAAGAAGCTGGCAGATAAATCGGTCCGCTCTCTGCAGCTACATCTGCATTTTGAGGTGGGGGGGGAGGAAATATATCTATGCGCATTAAGCTGAAAATCTCTTATTCTTTACGGTCCGGGATCGCTTCTCTGGCGACTGTATTTACTCAGATCAGCGTTCTTGCGGCTCGGCAGCAGCCGCGCCTACTCTGGGGCAGGTCCTACTGAGATCAGTGGGGCTTACTCCCAGGAAAGTGGGGCCAGGCCTTCAGAGGGGGTTTACAATACGGAAAAAGTAAAACAGAAAGACTAATGGGGGAACCCAACGTTTTAAACGCTAAATCCCGCAATTGACGCACGTTCAACTTGTGCATGATTCAGCTATATGCGCAATTTTAAAAATGCAAAACTACAAAATAAATAAAAGGTAGGGTGGAAAATGGGTGGCTTTCCAGGGGAGGGGAGATGATATTATTATTATTATTATTATTATTATTATTATTATTATTCCCACGGGTCTCGGGGAGGATCACAGAATAAAATCAGGCTAGGAAACCACAAAATACATAATCAGAATAAAAGCAACAGCCGCCTTTGGCAATCCCACCCACCCTTGAACCCCCCCTATGCGTCCTGACTATATGCAGTTTCGGCTTGGGGCCCGACCCCCCCAGAACGCAACTCCCCACATAAATTATAGGTTTGCTGTATATGTTTAACAGCAACAACCACAATATGTCCCCATCAGCTGTTTCAAACACCGAATTCTCCCTACGGGAATGAATTGAAATAATTCCATGTACGCATGGACGCAACATTTAGCCATATCTAATTAAAGGTGCCCCCCTTTTTTTAACTACTTGAAAGCTGAATTTCCAAGTGGTATTGCAGGAAGCTTCGCGAATGAGTGCCCTTTAATGTGGGTATATACATACTTTGGGCTGCATCCCAAACGACTTAATACTCAAGAGTCGCACCGTTGAAATTAATGGGCATAACTTGCTTGGTTCCCTTAATTTCAGGGGGTCTACCTCGAGTAGAACGTTGGATGCAAAGCAATGTAAAGGAACTTGGGGGGGGGCAAAGAAAGGAGGGCTGCATTATCCATAATGCAAAGCAACA
>NC_138756.1:12410109-12492841 GCF_965113315.1 Podarcis vaucheri | reverse complement strand
GAGGGGGGAAGTATTCGGCTGAGGTGTTTACAACAATATAATAACGCAAAGGATATGGCGGGGGTGTTTGGGGAAGAAAGTATAGGGGCTTTGGCAAGGAAGTCTGCAGTGGGGACGGTCTAATGCATGCAGCTATTATTGATCATAGCAATAACAATAATAATCATGGTATACTCAATTGGATGGGGTCATCTAAGGCATGCAGCTATTAATAATAATATACTCAATGGGGGGGGGCATCCAGGAATAATAATAAGAAGACACTCAGGGCAGCCAAACCTGTAAACCCACAACCTAAAATCACAAAATTGATTAAAACAAAAACAAGAGAAGCCAAGGTTGTCCAGACCTATTTGCAAACTTCTCCCTGCATGGAGAAGAGAGTGCAAAAAACTCATCCTTATCCCCCCCCCCTCTTGCAAAGGAGGAGAGCTCAGCAAACCTTCCCTTTTTCCTTTCCTTTTTTATTTGGGGGGGGGGGCATTTTGGTGCTCAGGTCTTTCCCTGCCAATGCCTGACGATGCAACCTTCCTTTTTTGGGGGGGGCTTGTCTTTTCCCTAGCCAGAGCTGCAGGAGGGCAAAGGGGGGGGTGGGGGGGGGTCTCTGTGCCTATTCAGCCCCCCTTGCAGGAAGGGGGGACCCCCAAGAGGGAGACCCCACCCCATCTTGGGGAGTGTTAAAGGCCCCACTCCTCTGTGTTTGGGGGGGTGGCCCCCTCCCCCCAAGGGACTCACGTGGACGGGGAGCTTCTCCGAGGCGGGGGGCGCCGCTCCCCCCATCCTGCCCCCCATCCTGGGCCCGCCGCCGCTGCTGCTGCTGCTCCCCCGGCCGCCGCCGCCGCCCCCCGCCGCCATGTTGGCGCGCCTCCGCCTCCCCACAGCCCCGCGGCCGCGCGCACGCTCCGCAGCCAGGCCGCGCGCTCCCGTCACCACGCAGCAGCAGCACGTCGCCAAACGTCCAAAGGGGAGGCGCGGAAAGGAAAGCAGGCGGAACCTTTCCGGCCAGGGGAGAGGGAGGAGGCCGGAAGGGAAAAGGGACCGGACCAAAACAGAAAAAGACCGGATGGGAGGGAGGAGGGGGAAGCCGGAAGGAGGGAGGAAAGGAGAGAGAGGAGGGTGAGGGCTAGAGCGGCCCGGACAGAGAGGAGCAGTAGAGAGGGGAGGAGGGAGCGGGAAGAGGGGTGGAGACGGAAGGAGTGGGAGATAGGAAAAGGGAAGAGGGACACACGCACGCAGACACAATCAGAGGTTTACAGTCATGGGTTCTGGGTAGGGAAAGGGCCGTAAGAGACGATAGAGGTAGGAAAGGGTAGAAGGGCCTCAGGGGTAGGAAAGGGGTAGAGCGCTGTGGCCCTTCTGCCCCTTTCCCACCTCTGAAACCCCTGTACCCTTTTCCTAGCTCTATTGCTCTTCTACCCTTTCCTACCTCTCAGGCCCCTCTACGCTTTTCATAGCTCTGAGGCCCCTCTACCCCTATTCTGCCCCCAAGACCCCTCTACTTTTCATAGCTCTGTGGTTCCCCCTTCCCCCTAATCTGCCCCCGAGGCCCCTCTACCCCTTTCCTAGCTCTGTGGCTCCTCTGCCCCCCCCCGAGGCCCCTCTACCCTTCTCCTAGCACTATGGCCACTCTGCCCCCTCCCGAAGCCCCTCTACCCTACTCCTAGCTCTATGGCCACTCTGCCCCCCCCCCGAGGCCCTTCTACCCTTCACCTAGCTCTATGGCCACTCCGCCCCCCCCCCGAGGCCCCTCTACGCGTCTCCTAGCTCTATGGCCACTCAGCTCCCCCCCCCGAGGCCCTTCTACCCTTCTCCTAGCTCTATGGCCACTCTGCCCCCCCCCGAGGCCCCTCTACCCTTCTCCTAGCTCTATGGCTACTCTTCCCCCCCCCCCGAGGCCCCTCTACCCTTCTCCTAGCTCTATGGCCACTCTGCCCCCCCCCCCCGAGGCCCTTCTACCCTTCACCTAGCTCTATGGCCACTCTGCCCCCCCCCGAGGCCCCTCTACCCTTCTCCTAGCTCTATGGCCACTCAGCCCCCCCCCCGAGGCCCTTCTACCCTTCTCCTAGCTCTATGGCCACTCTGCCCCCCCCCCGAGGCCCCTCTACGCGTCTCCTAGCTCTATGGCCTCTCAGCCCCCCCCCGAGGCCCTTCTACCCTTCTCCTAGCTCTATGGCCACTCTGCCCCCCCCGAGGCCCCTCTACGCGTCTCCTAGCTCTATGGCCACTCTGCCCCCCCCGAGGCCCCTCTACCCTTCTCCTAGCTCTATGGCCACTCTGCCCCCCCCCCCGAGGCCCCTCTAACTTCTCCTAGCTCTATGGCTACTCTGCCCCCCCCAAGGCCCCTCTACGTGTCTCCTAGCTCTATGGCCACTCAGCCCCCCCCCGAGGCCCTTCTACCCTTCTCCTAGCTCTATGGCTACTCTGCCCCCCCCCCCGAGGCCCCTCTACGCGTCTCCTAGCTCTATGGCTACTCTGCCCCCCCCCCTAGGCCCCTCTACCCTTCTCCTAGCTCTATGGCCACTCTGCCCCCCCCGAGGCCCCTCTAACTTCTCCTAGCTCTATGGCCACTCAGCCCCCCCCCGAGGCCCTTCTACCCTTCTCCTAGCTCTATGGCTACTCTGCCCCCCCCCGAGGCCCCTCTAACTTCTCCTAGCTCTATGGCCACTCAGCCCCCCCCCGAGGCCCTTCTACCCTTCTCCTAGCTCTATGGCTACTCTGCCCCCCACTAGGCCCCTCTACCCTTCTCCTAGCTCTATGGCCACTCTGCCCCCCCCGAGGCCCCTCTACCCTTCTCCTAGCTCTATGGCCACTCTGCCCCCCCCCCGAGGCCCCTCTACGTGTCTCCTAGCTCTATGGCCACTCCGCCCCCCCGCCGAGGCCCCTCTACCCTTCTCCTAGCTCTATGGCCACTCTGCCCCCCCCCAGGCCCCTCTACGTGTCTCCTAGCTCTATGGCTACTCTGCCCCCCCTAGGCCCCTCTACACTTCTCCTAGCTCTATGGCTACTCTGCCCCCCCAGGCCCCTCTACGTGTCTCCTAGCTCTATGGCCACTCTGCCCCCCCTCGAGGCCCCTCTACCCTTCTCCTAGCTCTATGGCCACTCCGCGCCCCCCAGGCCCCTCTACCCTTCTCCTAGCTCTATGGCCACTCTGCCCCCCCCACGAGGCCCTTCTACCCTTCTCCTAGCTCTATGGCCACTCTGCCCCCCCCCCGAGGCCCCTCTACGTGTCTCCTAGCTCTATGGCCACTCCGCCCCCCCCACCGAGGCCCCTCTACCCTTCTCCTAGCTCTATGGCCACTCTGCCCCCCCCGAGGCCCCTCTACGTGTCTCCTAGCTCTATGGCCACTCCGCCCCCCCGCCGAGGCCCCTCTACCCTTCTCCTAGCTCTATGGCCACTCTGCCCCCCCAGGCCCCCCTCTACGTGTCTCCTAGCTCTATGGCCACTCTGCCCCCCCCCACGAGGCCCCTCTACGCGTCTCCTAGCTCTATGGCCACTCTGCCCCCCCCCCGAGGCCCCTCTACCCTTCTCCTAGCTCTATGGCTACTCTGCCCCCCCCTAGGCCCCTCTACCCTTCTCCTAGCTCTATGGCCACTCCGCGCCCCCCAGGCCCCTCTACCCTTCTCCTAGCTCTATGGCCACTCTGCCCCCCCCGAGGCCCCTCTACCCTTCTCCTAGCTCTATGGCTACTCTGCCCCCCCCCTAGGCCCCTCTACCCTTCTCCTAGCTCTATGGCCACTCTGCCCCCCCCGAGGCCCCTCAAACTTCTCCTAGCTCTATGGCCACTCTGCCCCCCCCGAGGCCCCTCTACGTGTCTCCTAGCTCTATGGCCACTCTGCCCCCCCGAGAACCCTCTACCCTTCTCCTAGCTCTATGGCCACTCTGGCCCCCCCCCCGAGGCCCCTCTACGTGTCTCCTAGCTCTATGGCTACTCTGCCCCCCCCCCGAGGCCCCTCTACGTGTCTCCTAGCTCTATGGCTACTCTGCCCCCCCAGGCCCCTCTACGTGTCTCCTAGCTCTATGGCCACTCTGCCCCCCCTCGAGGCCCCTCTACCCTTCTCCTAGCTCTATGGCCACTCCGCGCCCCCCCAGGCCCCTCTACCCTTCTCCTAGCTCTATGGCCACTCTGCCCCCCCCACGAGGCCCCTCTACGCGTCTCCTAGCTCTATGGCCACTCTGCCCCCCCCCGAGGCCCCTCTACCCTTCTCCTAGCTCTATGGCTACTCTGCCCCCCCCCGAGGCCCCTCTACCCTTCTCCTAGCTCTATGGCTACTCTGCCCCCCCTAGGCCCCTCTACCCTTCTCCTAGCTCTATGGCCACTCTGCCCCCCCCGAGGCCCCTCTAACTTCTCCTAGCTCTATGGCCACTCTGCCCCCCCCCCGAGGCCCCTCTACGTGTCTCCTAGCTCTATGGCCACTCCGCCCCCCCGCCGAGGCCCCTCTACCCTTCTCCTAGCTCTATGGCCACTCTGCCCCCCCCAGGCCCCTCTACGTGTCTCCTAGCTCTATGGCCACTCTGCCCCCCCCTCGAGGCCCCTCTACCCTTCTCCTAGCTCTATGGCCACTCCGCGCCCCCCCCAGGCCCCTCTACCCTTCTCCTAGCTCTATGGCCACTCTGCCCCCCCACGAGGCCCCTCTACGCGTCTCCTAGCTCTATGGCCACTCTGCCCCCCCCCCACGAGGCCCCTCTACCCTTCTCCTAGCTCTATGGCTACTCTGCCCCCCCCCTAGGCCCCTCTACCCTTCTCCTAGCTCTATGGCCACTCTGCCCCCCCCGAGGCCCCTCTACCCTTCTCCTAGCTCTATGGGCACTCTGCCCCCCCCGCCGAGGCCCCTCTACACTACACCTAGCTCTATGGCCACTCTGCCCCCCCCCCAGGCCCCTCTACGTGTCTCCTAGCTCTATGGCCACTCTGCCCCCCCCCTCGAGGCCCCTCTACCCTTCTCCTAGCTCTATGGCCACTCCGCGCCCCCCAGGCCCCTCTACCCTTCTCCTAGCTCTATGGCCACTCTGCCCCCCCCCACGAGGCCCCTCTACGCGTCTCCTAGCTCTATGGCCACTCTGCCCCCCCCACGAGGCCCCTCTACCCTTCTCCTAGCTCTATGGCTACTCTGCCCCCCCCCCCTAGGCCCCTCTACGTGTCTCCTAGCTCTATGGCCACTCTGCCCCCCCCCCGAGGCCCCTCTACCCTTCTCCTAGCTCTATGGCCACTCCGCCCCCCCCCCGAGGCCCTTCTACCCTTCTCCTAGCTCTATGGCTACTCTGCCCCCCACTAGGCCCCTCTACCCTTCTCCTAGCTCTATGGCCACTCTGCCCCCCCCCCGAGGCCCCTCTACCCTTCTCCTAGCTCTATGGCCACTCCGCCCCACCCGAGGCCCCTCTACCCTTATCCTAGCTCTATGGCCAGTCTGCCCCCCCGGGAGGCCCCTCTACGCGTCTCCTAGCTCTATGGCCAGTCTGCCCCCCCCCCTGAATCCCCTCTACCCTTCTCCTAGCTCTATGGCCACTTAGTGGCCGAATAGGGGGGCAGAGGGGACCACAGAGCTGTGAAAAATGTAGAGGGGTCTCAGGGGCAGAATTGGGGGCAGAGGGGACTACAGAGCTAGGAAAAGGGTAGAGGGGTCTCAGGGGCAGAATAGGGGGAAGGGGGGACCACAAAGCTAGGAAAAGTGTAGAGGGGTCTTAGGGACAGAATAGGGGGAAGAGGGGACCACAGAGCTAGGAAAAGTGTAGAGGGGTGTCAGAGGCAGAATAGGGGGCAGAGGGGACCACAGAGCTGTGAAAAGGGTAGAGGGGTCTGAGAGGCAGAATATGGAGAAGAGTGGACCACAGAGCTATGAAAAGGGTAGAGGGGTCTCAGGGGTAGAATAGGGTTAAGAGGGGACCACAGAGCTATGAAAAGGGTAGAGGGGTCTCAGGGGTAGAATAGGTGGAAGATGGGACCACAGAGCTATGAAAAATGTAGAGGGGTCTCAGGGGCAGAATAGGGGGAAGAGGGGCCACAGAGCTGTGAAAAGAGTAGAGGGGTCTCAGGGGCAGAATAGGGGGCAGAGGGGACCACAGAGCTGTGAAAAGGGTAGAGGGGTCTCAGGGGCAGAATAGGGGGAAGATTGGACCACAGAGCCATGAAAAGTATAGAGGAGTCTCAGGGGCAGAATAGGGGGAAGAGGGGACCACGGAGCTATGAAAAGGGTAGTGGGGTCTCAGGGGTAGAATAGGGGGAAGATGGGACCACAGAGCTATGAAAAATGTAGAGGGGTGTCAGGGGCAGAATAGGGGTAGAGGGGCCACAGAGCTAGGAAAAGGGTAGAGGGGTCTCAGAGCTATGAAAAGGGATAGAGGGGCCACAGAGCTGTGAAAAGGGTAGAGGGGTCTCAGAGGGAGGAAGGGGGGTAAGGGGGCCACAGAGCTATGAAAAGGGTAGAGGCGTCTCAGAGGTAGGAAGGGTGTAAGGGGGCCACAGAGCTATGAAAAGGGTAGAGGAGTCTCAGAGGCAGAATAGGGGTAGAGGGGCCACAGAGCTGTGAAAAGGGTAGAGGGGTCTCAGAGGGAGGAAGGGGGGTAAGGGGGCCACAGAGCTATGAAGAGGGTAGAGGGGTCTCAGAGGTAGGAAAGGGGTAGCGGGGCAACAGAGGTAGAGGGAGGGCAGGACTCAAACCCATGGCTTCAAGTCACAAGAAAGGAGATTCCAACTAAACATCAGGAAGAACTTTATGGGAGTAAGAGCTGTTCGGCAGTGGATCGGGCTCCCTTGAGAGGTTGTGGACTCTCCTTCCTTGGAGTTCTTAAAGAAGAGGTTGGATGGTCAGCTGTCAAGAATGCTTTAGCTCAGATTCCTGCATTTCAGGGGTCAGACTAGATGACCCCTGAGGTCCCTTCCAATTCTATGAAAAGTCTTGATAAAGTCATGCTTCAGATGCTGACGCGTTGCCGCAAACCCAAGGATTTCTTAACAGGACTCTAGATAACAAATCGGTATTTTGTAACAAGATCTACTGCCTGTTGCAACATCACCAGATGTGCATCGATAGCACCAGATGCTTATTTCAGAGTTGCAGATGGAGGTGCGTGAGCCCATTTTTAATCTGGTGGAAGACTAACAGGGAACAACGTGGCCATTCAAATGGAATTTGTTCCTGTTAGCAGGTGGTAAAGTAAACTTGTGCTCTGCTTGGGGCTCCCTTTGAAGGTGACGCAGAAACTGCAACTAATCCAGAATGTGGCAGCCAGACTGGGGACTGGGAATGGAGACCACATAACACCGGTCCCGAAAGACCTTCATTGGCTCCCAGGACGTTTCCGAGCACAATTCAAAGTGTTGGTGCTGACCTTGAAAGCCCTAAATGGCCCAGTAGACCTGAAGGAGCGCCTCCACCCCCATCGTCCACCCCGGACGCCGGGGTCCATCTCCCGAGGGCCTTCTGGCGGTTCCCTCCCTGCGAGAAGTAAGGTTACAGAGGGCCTTCTTGGTGCTGGCGCCCGTCCTGTGGAACGCCCTCCCATCAGATGTCAAGGAAACAAGGAGGAGATGGAATAGGACGTCCCTATTTTCAGGGGAGAAATGTTGGGAGGGGGTGAGTGTGTGCATATGATATCAGCAAACAATATATATATTTTTGATTTTTCCAATTTTTTCCAAATCAGCCACAGATTAAAACAAATTTAATACAATGTTTCCAGAAACTGATTTCCCGCATTTTGTTCTCAAAGCATCCAAAGTTTCCCTCTTGTTGCTGCTTTATTTTCCTAGTTCCCCACTTTTGAAACACCACAAAAGAGTTGATTTATTTATATTTTTAATGGCCTTTCCCGGCTCTTCAATTTTATTTCCAACAAACTGAATGATTAGAGAGGAAGAAGGAACATTTAGCAAAGCATGGAAATACGTGGCTATCTTTTTTTGGCTAGATCTTTTTTAAAGACAGAATATATAGCTGTAAGTATTAAATGGTCCCCCTATTTTAACTCAAATAGCAGCAATCGGCTTCCTCTCAACTCCAAGAAAACCACAACACTAATAAACAGCGGCACAATAGTCAGAAAAAAACCAGATACGGAATGGAATTTATTTGTTTACTGTACAGAATAATTTAACTTAAGAATTCTGTTAAATTATCTTACACCTTTTCCTAACTAGATGATCTTTGCTGTTGAGGTGAGGCCTCAGGAGAATAATGTAACATTTGGGGAAGAAAACGCAACCCAGGAGCCCAGCGCCGGAGGCCAAGATGGAGAAGATCTCCACGGCCACCGTGAACTTGCCCTTGGTGCTCAGGTAGGTTGGGACGAAGGAAACCCAAACGCTGCAAAAGACCAACATGCTGAAGGTGATGAACTTGGCTTCGTTGAAACTATCGGGCAACTTTCTAGCGAAGAAAGCCACCAGGAAGCTGACGAGAGCCAGGAAACCCAGGAAACTCAGGACGGTGTAAAACATGGCGGCCGAACCTTCATTGCATTCGACTACGATCTCTCCTGGCGTGGAATGGAAGTCCAGGTTTGGGAATGGCGGAGAGGTTGCGAGCCAGACGGCGCAGATAACGGCTTGGATAAACGGGCAGGCCACCACAATGGAGTTGGCCGGTTGTCTCCGCAAAACCTTCCTCGCCACGTTTCCCGGCTGGGTGGCCACGAAGGCCAGGACAACTGTGACGGTTTTTGCCAGTACGGAAGAGACGGCAACAGAGAAGACGGTGCCGAAAGCCATTTGACGGAGAAGGCAGATGGTCTTCTTGGGACGGCCGATGAAGAGGAAGGGGCAGAGGAAGCAGAGCTGGAGGGAGACGAGGAGGACGTAGGTGAGGTCTCGGTTGTTGGCTTTGACAATGGGTGTGTCGCGTTGCTGGATGAAGATCGCCAGCACTAGGGAGGTTGTGAGGAACAGCAGGAGAGCCAGAGAAGCTAAAACCATCCCAAGAACATCTTGGTAAGAGAGGAAGTTGGTCTTCTTGGAAATACACTGGTCTTGGTTCTTGTTTGGGTATTGATCTTCGGGGCACTTGGTGCAGTGAACTGCGTCTGGTACAAAGAAACAGAACTGAGATACTTGGCACATGCGACGAAGTTTCTTTTTGTGTTATTGACCCAATGAAATGGCGTCATTCACCCAAACATTCCTGGAAACCTTCTCTCTTTAAATGTACCCCTCACCCCAGGTTTCTCTATCTCTCCAAGCCACTCTTGTCTGAACAACTTCCGCACTTTAATTTGGGTGCCTAAGCTGGACTGACCTGTCTGGTTAGAGAAGGTCCCTTCTGGGCAAGAGACACATTCGTAGCAGCAAACCGGCCTCCCCTCTAAAACCTTTCTGCTCTGTCCTGGAGGGCAACTTTCTACACACCTGGAGAATGGAGTCTTCTAAAATGGAAAGAAAGAAAAAACATTGCTGGGTTTTTCTCTGCACGAGGTGAACGTTTCTCTCTTGCTACTTCGAAGAACTTCCTTCTTGCTGATAACAAGTGGACAACTTGTGGGGTGAGGGAAACATGTTGGTAAGTTATTCGGCACCACAAAAATAGAAACCCAGCTCTCTTAATAATAATAATAATTTATATCGTGTCATCTATGCACATAGCTCTGTACAGAACTAAGCAATAGAATAGAATTTATTATTTATACCCAGCTCATCTGGCTGGGTTTCCCCAGCCACTCTGGGCGGCTTCCAACAGAGTATTAAAATATGAACAACACAATACAAATTAATAATTTTAACATGCATCATTCAGAAGTCATTTCAATGCCTATCATAAAACCAGCTAGCCAAAACAGCTATTGCAATTCTGGGCTGCATCAACAGAAGTCGAGTGTCCAGATCAAGTGAAGTCATAGTCCCGCTCTATTCTGCCCTGGTCAGGCCACACCTGGAATACTGTGTCCAGTTCTGGACACCACAATTTAAGAAGGATGTGGACAAGCTGGAAGGTGCGCAGAGGAGGGATGGTCAAGGGTCTGGAAGCCATGCCTGATGAGGAACGGTTGAAGGAGTTGAGAATGTTTAGTCTGGAAAAGAGGAGGCTGAGAGGAGATACGATAGCCATCTTCAAATATCTGAAGGGCTGTCACATTGAAGCATGGTACAATTGACACACCAAGGAAGTGATCCCCATTGCAGCCTTTTGTATGAAAATGAGAGGATTAACATGAGTTTGTAGGGAACCAACCCAAAGGCGATTCCAACAATCTAAGCAGGAAATAACCAGAGTTTGAGCTAAAAATGTATTACCAGTAGAAACCGGAAGAGAAGGATGAATGCTAGCTCCGTTACGGAGAATGGAATCTAGTGCATAGACAATATTTAGTCAAAAACTTTCAACTAAATAAAGCCATTGGTGTGATTCGGCAAAGGATGCTGTTACATTGCCAAAGGCTTTGGCAGCAATTTTTCAAGCAAGGGGTTCGATAGCAAGTTGCCATGCTCTTTTCTAAGTTGTCTTCTGTCTGCCCCAACCTAAGAATTGGACATGAATATGGAGTATTCAGATTGCCTGCACCTGAGTAACCCACACGATTGCATCTGGGTTAACACTGAAGTCCTCTCCTGGCGCTGCGCGAGGATCCAAACCTCCAACTTTCACTTCGGCCCACGATCCGTTGGGGAAGAAGACGCCGTTCAGAATATCATAGGCTGCCGGTCTCTTGTCATGTTCTGTAAAATATATCTCATCCCCAGCCGTGTTGTTAAACCGAATCTTCCTCAAAGAGGCCAGAATCTGAAATTAAAGAGATGAGATAGTATTTGTAACACCTGATAAATTATCTAAAATGTATAAGAAGGTTTCTAATAACTGCTGCAAGTGCAAAGAGATGATTCTCTTTTCCCCCCATATGCGGGGGACTTGTAAAAAAGCAAGGGTATTTGGGGAAATGATATGTGATGAGATGAAAAAGATGTTTGAACCGAATATATAAAAAACAGCAACAACAAACACTCCTGAAGCTGTTCTTCTAAGGATTACAGGGATAGAAATTGCAAAGAAAATGGTTGTTTATGTATATAACTACAGGAGCTAGGATTCTTTATGCTCAGAAATGGAAAAAGTTCCCAGTAGAGAAGAACAGATCAGCAAAGTTATGGACTATGTCGAACCAGCAAAGCTAACAGATAAAATGAGATTGTTGGTGTTTTGATGGTTGCCTCTTTCTTGGAACAATGGAAGCATTTCCCCCGGGTTACTTGAAGAAATACTACAGCATGAAGCATCCGCCAGCAGGTTTTTAACTATGAGCAACAGAACGATTAAAGATTATTGCCTTACGACTATGTTTTTTAAAAATAGGGGAGACAGGGTTCGGCAAAGCGGGGGTGGGGATAAGAAAAACATGGAAAATGTGGTGGGAAGTTGATAATGTTTAAAATAGGTATTGGAGTTTTTACGTAGAACTTTTGGAAATTTAATCAGAAATGGGATGAAAGAGGTTTGGCAAGTTGCGGTTGTGAAACAGGTCTGGAGAGTTGTGGCGATGTATTAGTGGTGTATGGAAGTGAGAGCTGGACCATAAAGAAGGCTGGTGGCCAAAGAATTGATGCTTTTGAATTCTGGTGCTGGAGGAGACTCTGGAGAGTCCCATGGACTGCAAGAAGATCCAACCTCTCCATTCTGAAGGAAACCAGCCCTGAGTGCTCACTGGAAGGACAGATCCTGAAGCTGAGGCTCCAAGACTTTGGCCACCTCCTGAGAAGAGAAGACTCCCTGGAAAAGACCCTGATGTTGGGAAAGATGGAGGGCGCAAGGAGAAGGGGACGACGGAGGACGAGATGGTGGGACAGTGTTCTCGAAGCTGCCAGCATGAGTTTGACCAAACTGTGGGAGGCAGTGGAAGACAGGAGTGCCTGGCGTGCTCTTGTCCAGGGGGTCACGAAGAGTCGGACACGACTAAACGACTAAACAACAAATTGTGAGACAACCATTGTGATGAGTTGACTTTGGACCTGCCCTCTGTTTTCTTAAAGAGAAAAGATTGCTGTGGGTCGGATTCAAGTGGAGATCAGAGATGTGGTCTAGGTGGGGAGACTGAGCAGCCTTTCAGAAAAAGCCCCATGGCACCTCTGGGCTCTTTGGAACTTCCTTGACCCTCGCTGACATCTTCTCAGGACTCCAGAGAGGGTCCTCTCATGAGCCAACTCCCCTCTCTTGCCTTTTCCAGGTTCGAACCCAATGATTTGATGGTTTCCTGGCGCCACGCGGATACGCAGTTGCACGCGAGTTGATCATGCTGTAGTGGGGAACTTGGTTCTGCAAAGACGTTACCTGCCAAGGCTGGAGATTCAGAAGTCTCTTGCCGTCTGGCACCATTGCAAGTTTGGGTCCAGTTGAATACATGGCGTCATGTAACGCGTGGGCCGTAGAATAGACAGCGTTGTAGATGCTGTAACTGTAGCCGGTCATCTCCGTCGAAAACACAAAGGTTGGGAGATCCTCTGGTTTTTCCTGGCCTGTGCAGTTCCGCTGGTTCTTTGAAACGTTCTGGTCCGGTTTCAGAAATTTACAGTCAAATGCCACTTCCCACCAGCCACGGAGAAAGACGTCTTCTGGAGACCGGTATGGATCTAAAGCAGAGAGAAATTTGTCGAACCCAGGCACTTTTCTCGTGCGGATTTTGAAGAAAATGGACCCATGGAAATGTTTCAGATACTTAAACGTTCTGGCAGATCTCGCAGCAGCAAAATCCCACCGGGATGTCAGGATCCAAACCTTCCCAACTGAGGTCCCCTTGTTTTTCATCAGTTGGGTGATAGGCGCCATTAAATATCTGATGGAATTGGCGTCTACAAAGAAAACCACTGTCTGAGCCTCACTCTTGTAAACCTTCGAAAATTGTTTCGCCCATTGTTTCAAATGCTGCAAAAAGACATGGGTCTCTGGCACAGCCTTTTCCGTGAATGCCACGCAGATGTCGTTCTGGGCGAGGAGCGGTGCCAAAGTCTGGATGAAAATTTCGCCGCTGTCATCCTCCGAAGCGATGAGTCCCACCCAATTCCAGCGGAAATGCAGGAATAGCGAGACTAAACCCCTGAACTGAAGGATCTCGTTGGGGTCGATGCGATAGAAAGAAGGAGATGCAAATCCCAGTTTGGGTGAGCCGTAACCGAGCTGAAAGAAGGAATGGCTTTATTTCCTATACGATACAATAATCTTTCTTGTCATTGTCCCATCAACGAAATTGAAAAAATCTACATCAGTCATTCAAAAACCCACAAGCCACAACTGCTGCTCGTATTTTGTTAGCTAAAAAGTGGAAAACCCAAGAATTACCAACGATAGAAGAATGGCAGATGAAGATGATGGATTTTTCAGAGCTAGCCGACCTAACCAGAAGAGTCTGCGACCAGGAGGAGAAGGAGTATCAGGAAGAGTGGAATAAATTTAATGATTATTTAGTTAAATATGTTAAGTTAAACTAACTGAAAACAGCTTGCAGATACCTAATTGGCTTAGGATTTTATTTATGTTAAGTGTTGAATTAATATGTTTAATTTAGTAAAGTGAAGATTTAAGGATGTTATTGTTTAAGTTAAATTTTATAAGAATTGTGACTTGGGAAACCGTTAAAAGGATATACAATGAAATTCAACCAAGGAGAAGCAGGGAAGTCACTTAACAAAGTTAATAAGTGTAATTTTCAATAAGGCTATGATTTATGTTTATCCTATGTGTTTGTTTGTTTATAATATTGTGAAAACCAATAAATTTTTTTGGGGAAAAACAACAACCCACAAGCCTGCTATCCCAGCCGGGTTAACCCCCTAAAAACTCTGATACCCCATAAGTGAATACAATATACTCACATAAAGACTACCTTAAAGGTAAAGGTAAAGGTACCCCTGCCCGAACGGGCCAGTCTTGACAGACTCTGGGGTTTGTGCGCCCATCTCACATCTATTGGCCGGGGGCCAGCGCTGTCCAGAGACACTTCCGGGTCACGTGGCCAGCGTGACAAAGCTGCATCTGGCGAGCCAGCGCAGCACACGGAACGCCGTTTACCTTCCCGCTGGTAAGCGGTCCCTATTTATCTACTTGCCCCCGGGGGTGCTTTCGAACTGCTAGGTTGGCAGGCGCTGGGACCGAGCAGTGGGAGCGCACCCCGCCGCGGGGATTCGAACTGCCGACCTTTCGATCGGCAAGCCCTAGGCGCTGAGGCTTTAACCCACAGCGCCACCCGCGTCCCTAAAAAAGAGACTACCTTACACTGCGTTTAAAACCAAAATCTCGTTTGGATAATGTTTCTCAGGAGGCTAGCCCTAGTCTTTATAACCCTGGACCTTCTTCCAGCAGGCAGAAGCTGAAAGAGATCATTGCACTGTCCTGCGCAATCTCTGCAAGTTTCTTATGGCATCTGGAAGCGTAGATTTGATCCAAGGTGGGAAGAGTGCGCCCAGTTATTCTCTTCACAGTCTTCACAACCCTGGACAGTATTGTTTTTTTCCGGTAGAAAAGGTGGCCCACACGCCACGGAGCTGTTTTGCAGAGCGTGGGTTTTGCATCCCTGCGCCGAAGGAGCCCAGAACCCTGCTCGGTTTCTCTCCTTACCTGCGGGATCTTGAAGGCGCTCAGGATCGACGCCATCTGCCTTGACGTCTTTGAGTCGAGGCTGCCAATGACGGACAGCAGCTTGTCCTGCTTGTCGCAGTTGTAGTTTGGCACCATTTGTCTCCGCGTGGAGATCAGGGCAAGGCTGGTTTCCGTGGGCTTGTTTGCAAAACTGCTTTCCTGGTAGATGCGGGAGCCCAGAGTGGTGTTGGGCAAAAGCATCAAGTCCCTGTTGAGTTCCTGGATGGCAAAACCCAAAGCCAGAATATACTGGTAGTTCTTGGGCAAAGGGCTACAACGAGAGTAGTAACATTTCCTGAGAATCCTCCGAAAAAACAATCTCTCAAAGGACCTGTTGAGGGCATTTTACCACTGTACAGCACAGAGTGTATTAACTTATGGTCTGCCTGTGTGGTTTGGGAGCTGCACGGCCAGGGAAGAAGACTGCGGAGAGAATAATGGGGTGCACTCTTCCCACCTTGGATCAAATCTATCCTGCCAGGTGCCGTAAGAAAGCGGCAGAGATAGCGCAGGACAGTGCGCACCCCGGAAATGATCTCTTTCAGCTTCTGCCTTCTGGGTTATAAAGACTAGGAATAGCCGCCTGAGAAACAGTTTCTATCCAAATGCGATTTTGGTTTTAAACACAGTGTAAGGGAGTCTCTATAGGAGTATATTGTATTTAATTATGGGGTGTCAGAGTTTTTAGGGGGCTGACCAGGCTGGGATAGATGGGATAGCAGGCTTGCGGGTTTTTGAATGTCTGATGTAGTTTTTTTCAATTTCGTTGTTCTGTATGGGACAAGGACAATAAAGATTATCGTATCGTATTGTGTGTAATAGGGGTTTAACTTTTTAAAAAATGATTTCCTGTATCATAAAGGGCTGAAGTTCTGCTTAGAAACGCTGAAAAAGGGACTAATTCCTCTCCGTTGCAAAGTACTCCCCCCCAAAAAAAAATATACCCAGAGTCCTTTCTGTTTGGGGATAATTGTGTACAGCCGAAAACTCTGGCAGCATTAAGATAAATTCAACAGTGCAGATAAGTTTTGATGGATGCAATAACGGAATACTGAATATTGTTTGTTTGTTTTTTTGTAAAATGTGTAAAATGAACCATGGAAGGAGAAGAAGGGATGTCATTGATATCTTAAGGATGTAAAAAGGAGTGCTTTGAATTGTGACACAGAAAATTTAATAAAAATTGGATATAAAGATTATTATTGCACTTTAAAAAAATACTGGGCTAATCCACAATTTCGGCCTCGCCGGGAACTTACATGAAATGGGGGGAGTCCCCTTCTCTGAAATACTGTTCAAAGGATAAGTTTCTGACTAGAGCTCTGAAGAGAGGCAAATTCCCACCGACAATGAGATCACCTGGGCTGTAGCAGTTTTCCTGGAGTCGCAAAGGTCTGATGAATTGTCTTCTGATCATCAGCATTGCACAGCTGTCCTGCGACAACAGCCAACACAAAAACATCAACCACGTCATCTGCAGCCGGAAAAATATTATCCCTCCTAAAGCAATGGCACTTTTGCAGAACCCGATTTCCAAACCACCCAATTTCATCAGGGGTTTCAGATAATAGGATAAATATACCGTGGTCAAAATTGCCATTTTTCCCATCCCAGCCCCGCCAGGAAAAGCTCTGAATATTATTATTTGGTTTTAATCACAGGTGTTCTTTCTTGCGTTCTTCGTTTTCTTGATTATTGGTATTTAGAACCCTCCAAGGGGTGAAGAGGAATTGTGACGTTAAATAAAAATAATTAACGCCATCTGCGTAATTCTAGGTTCTCCCCACAATTTGGTGAGAAGCCGAGGGGGGAAAACATGTTTTCATCGCATGGATTGGGCCGTTGTTGAATGGTTTGGAAAAGATTGGGGCATGGTTGTATACAGTGCTGGATTTACGTATAAGCTAAACAAGCTCTAGCTTAGGGCCACACTCTCTTGGCCCCCCCAAAAAAAAATTAAAGGGGAAAAACAACAACTGGATGTATATATTTCCAAAATACAAGATAAAAAATAAATAAAACCTACATCCAGCAACAGTGTTTAGTGTTGTGTAGGCTCCTCAGGTGTAAGTCATGGGCCCCGCCTGCTCCCTAAAATATCATGGGATATTCAGAGAAATATATATACCGTATTTTTCGCTCTATAAGATGCACCAGACCACAAGACGCACCTAGTTTTTGGAGGAGGAAAACAAGAAAAAAAATATTATGAATCTCAGAAGCCAGAACAGCAAGAGGGATCGCTGTGCAGCGAAAGCAGCAATCCCTCTTGCTGTTCTGGCTTCTGGGATAGCTGCACAGCCTGCATTCGCTCCATAAGACGCACACACATTTCCCCTTACTTTTTAGGAGGGGAAAAGTGAGTCTGATAGAGCAAAAAATACAGTATATATGGATAGGTATTTAGCATTCTTACAACTTGACATTTGTCAAATCAAATAAAAATGATTTTTTTTAAAAAAAAAGATAAAATATCCCGTCATTTCTGCAACATCTGTCCTGCGATCAAATCTTGGGAATTTCGCTGAGCAGGCGCTGGCTGTAACTGCTGGGAGTTGTAGCGCAGTCTGCCCAGAGGGCGCCAGGTTAGCAATGCCTGGCTGCAAGACAGGAAAGTGGCCCAGGGCTTCGAGATCTGATGCACCGATTTTGGGGTTGAAGAGAGAAAAACAAGGGGATGAACGTCAGCCTAACACATCCTTAGCACGAGGCAGCTGCTCTGTATACGCAGGTGCGGAATTGGGTAAGTGTAGAGGGGCCTCATGGGGCCTCATTTGGCCTTCTGGTGGTTCCCTCTCTCCTGGAATAGACGCTTGTTCCACAACGTGCCAGAGCCATGTTCTCTGTTTTTCCTCCTCTGCCAGGAATCTACAATAACCGCCAATGCGGCGACCATCTAGACCATGCGATGCTGGCCGTTGGCTACGGGTTCGAGAGACATAGCGGCCGGAGACTGGTTGACTACTGGATCCTAAAGAACAGGTGAGAAAGAGGGGCTTGAGGCTCCCCACAAGGTCTGGGGGACAGCGGACCGGCCCCCTGCTGAAAAAGTTTGCTGAAGAGGCTCTCACCATCTCTCCATTCCTATTTCCCTCCCTCAGCTGGGGCTCGGCTTGGGGTGAACATGGCTACATGAAAATGCAGAAAGGAGTGAACCGCTGTGGAATAGCGGAGGGTGCAAGTTATCCCTTCTAACGAGCCGTCGTTTCTTCATCTACTGGATCCATGCAGTTCGGACCAGCGAAACCTCAGCATTTATTGAGCCCCTTCCTTCCTTCCTTCCTTCCTTCCTTCCTTCCTTCCTTCCTTCCTTCCTTCCTTCCTTCCTTCTTTCTCCTTCCTTCCTTCCTCCTCCTTTCTCCACGGCTTCCGGACAGAGCAAAAAAATCAAGTTCTCCAATCCAACTCCGTAGGCTGCATGTCAAGTTTTCAAATTTGGTTCTTTTCAAATTTGTGCGCTTTGAGGAAATGTTTCTTGCTTTGATCCGCTGCTGTCGATGAAATGGGCTCCAGTAAAAGTCTTGCAGCGAAAACGTCTTCTATTGACCTGTGTTTACTACAGTCATACCTCGGGTTACAGACACTTCAGGTTGCATTTACGGACCCACCGAAACCCGGAAGTACCGGAACTCTGGGCGGCTTCCAACAAAATCTTAAAATACAGTAATGCCTCAAACATTAGAAAGCTTCCCTAAATTTAAATGCCTGTCTCCTTTGCACAGTAGTATTTTTAGCTACGGCCTCTGAAACAGAAGTCGCCGGAAACGTGCAAATCCCAGGCAGACCTCACCCCCAAGGCTGGGTGGCGAAAGTGTGGGAATTAATGTTATCAGAACAGCTGAGCTATACCAATAGGCTTCCCTGACAAATGGCGCAAGGCGATAATTTTATCGACTCGTGGTTTCCATTTACAGCGATTGCTAACCAAACCAAACAAAAATAGCCAAATCGCTTCAACCTCCTGCAATTAATAATGACTTCCTGAAGGACTTGTTGAAGTGAATGGCACATACTGGCACGTAGCAGAAATTGCCAGTGTGCCCTGGCTTGTAAGCTGTCCTTCTCTCACCTCGTAGAAAAGCCCGCCCTCCTGGGGAAAAGCCTGCAAGCGCCACACACATGCGTACAGGCTCTGCTCAGCGCTCCCTTAAAAGAAAAAGAAAATTATTGCATTCCCCCTCTAAAAACTAGGTGCGTCTTATGGTCAGGTGCGTCTTATGGTCAGGTGCGTCTTATGGAGCGAAAAATACGGTGTTCAACACAAAAGAACAGGGGCCATTTGTTGTGGACAAAGGACAGCTGGACATAGAAAGGGCCTCGTTACCTTCAGTAGCTGCGGGCCACATCAAACCTAAACCCGGCCCTGCACTCAGAGCATGCTCAAAGCACAAAGGTCCCACAAAGGACCCCGGGAACTGTAGTTCACCCCTTCACAGAGCTACAGTTCCCAGCACCCGCAGCAAGGAACAGTTCCCAGGACACTTTGGGTGGTGCCACATCCTTTAAAGTTTGGCGGCATGGATTTGACCTATAGTGAACATACGCTCCAAACAGGAGGAAGTTGAAACCGTCCATTTCTGCATTTGGGGAGAGAAGGGACTTTGACAGAAGAGGGGAATGTCCTGTGTGACCCAGAGCTACAGAAGACCCCAGACTAGGTGTAAGAAAAAGAGGAGAGTCAGCTTCTTCTGTTTCTTTGCACAAAAGAACAGGCCCTCTTTGCATCCCTCATTGCGGCAAAGTTTCCATATGATTTTCCAAGGACAATCTTAGGGTTTATCACATCCCCTCTCCCTTTATGAGGCACGAGTTATTGCATGGAGACATTTATCATATAATGGAATTTCAGTGGTACCTTGGAACCCAAACACTGCAAACCCAGAAGTGTTCCGGTTTGCAAACTTTTTTCGGAAGTCGAACATGCTCCATTTTGAGTGTTACTCTTCCGTTTTGAGTGTTACGTTGAGGTCTGTCTGTTCTTGCTATTTATTTTGTGTTTTCGTTTTTGCAGCTTTTCCATTTTGTTTTCGTGACTGCGTGGAACCCAGTTCAGCTACTGATAGATGGATTGTGTGACTGCAGTACATTGTTTATTGCTTTCATTTTATGGATCCGTGGTCTCGTTAGATAGTAAAATCCACGTTCAATGGCTGTTTTAGGGGTTGTTCTTAAAAGTCTGGAACGGGTTGATCCATTTTGCATTGCTTTCTATGGGAAAGCGCGCCTTGGCTTTGGAACGCTTTGGTTTTGGAACAGAATTTCTGGAACGGATTAAGTCTGAGAACTAAGGTATCACTGTATTCCTAAATTATTCCTAAATCTGATCCAAGTGACATGGCTGTCATCTGCCCCACTGGTCAGGGTGAAGGAATACCCTGCCCTGCGAGTGCCAGACATCTTCTGTCCATTTCACAAGGCTAACAGCTGCAACCTTTGAAACGACTGTATAAGTACAGAATGCTGGGGTTTTTTTCCCCCCATAGGAAAAGATGAGATTTTGGGCACCCACAAACTCCCGGCTGCGGCTTTTCCCACCGAGTCGTGGCAAAGTAAACAGGCACACGGCGTCCTTTGACCATGAAACGCCACTTCCACTCAGTCACGTTCCCAAGAACTTAAAGTGAATTGGACTCGGTCTCTATAAAAAAGGAGTCTCTGGCTCATTCTGAACCCAGGCAGGTTGAGAGCCAGACGAGATCCTAGTCTCTAGATCTTTCGATTCAGGCGAGAAGGTAAGGTTTGGCAGAAAACGTTTTGGGAGAGTGGCTGTGAACATCATAATAATTATTATTTATTGGATTTAAGAAGGGGTGGTCAGACATGTTGAGGCTGCACCGTGCATGGTGGAAACAGGGGAAATAAGACTGTTTTAGAGACGAACCAGAAAGAAGGGCATGGATACTACAGCATGTAACAATAACAATAACAATAACAATAACAATCATAATTTATTATTTATACCCTGTCCATCTGGCTGGGTTTCCCCAGCCACTCTGGGCAGCTCCCAACAGAATATTAAAAACAAGATAAAATGTCAAACATTAAAAGCTTCCCTAAACAGGGCTGCTTTCAGATGTCTTCTGAAAGTCAGAAAGTTGTTTATTTCCTTGACATCTGATGGGAGGGTGTTCCACAGGGTGGGTGCCACCACTGAGAAGGCCCTCTGCCTGGTTCCCTGGAACCTCACTTCTCGCAGGGAGGGGACTGCCAGAAGGCCCTCGGAGCTGGACCTCTGGGCTGAATGATTGTGGGGGGGGGGGGAGAGACAGGAGATCCGGGGAGGTACCTGCAACGGAACCAATCAGGAGGAGATTTGGGCCCAAATGAAAGAAAGGGGCTTTCTTTGCGCTGCACAACGCTAGCCTGTGGAACTCATGGCCAAAAGGTTTTAGGAGAATACGCAGGAACGTAGGAAGCTGCTACATACTGAGACAGATTCTAAGTTCTTAAAGGGACATGGGCTTGCCAATTGGGAGGTCGGCGGTTCATATCCCGGCTCCCGTTGCTTGGTCCCTGCTCCTGCCCACCTAGCAGTTCGAAAGCACGTCAAAGTAGATAAATAGGTACCGCTGTGGTGGGAAGGTAAACAGCGTTTCCGTGCGCTCTGGTTTCCACCATGCGCCAGAAGCAGTTTAGTCCTGCTGGCCACACGACCCGGAAAGCCATCTGTGGATAAACCCCGGCTCCCTCGGCCCGAAAGTGAGATGAGTAGCCTGGACTTAACCGTCCAGGGGGTCATTTTACTTTTTACTCCAGCCCCATAGGCCTGCAACTTGACCTTTTTCTTCTAGTGGCAACTGACTAGATTGTCCCCTGTGCAGACATGCAGCTGATCTCTTTGGTGGCCCTGACCGGGCTGGTCTTGCTGAGGACCTTTGCTGCAGCGCGAGACCCAGCGCTGGACCAAGCCTGGAGAGACTGGAAAATGACCCACAATAAGGTTTACCGCGAGGTGAGTCCCCTCTCAACACATCCCCCAACCCCTTCTCCAGCTGGTCATGAAATCAGAGCAACCAAATTGTGCTGCTAGAAGGGTGGATAAAAATCAATGATTTTTTTTAAACAATTAAATCGGATTTTTAAAATAAAATGCTTTTGGAGAAAAAAATCGTTCTAAAGGTTTTCTATTTAAGTTGCATTATAATCCAAAGGCTATTCATCAGGAAATAAGGATTTGTTTTAAGTTTTTCATGTGTGCTAAAACTCAGCCCAAGGTTTTTTTTAAATAAGAAAAACGCTTAACCGCATCTGTTAACAAACACAGATACGTATGCTATAATGTTGTTAAGGAAAGGATTGTTTTTCTCCTTCTGATAAAGCACAGCAGAAAAGTTGTCCAAATATAAACAGTTAACTTATTGAACCTCACCATAATTTCATAATTATCTGCCAATGTATTTTCTAATAGTAGAACCAAATCAGTAATTTTTGATACAACTGTAAAAACTACTCTGAAAATCTATTATTCCAAAGATGAAACCTTCCTCTGGTTGTAAACATTAAGGCAGTACCAGCAAGAATGAGTCTTTCTGTAAAAAATGATGTAAATCAAGTCTTACTGACTAGTGATTTAAATCAAGCCTTACTGACTAGTGATTTAAATTGTGGTTTAAATCGATGTGATTTAAATAAAATCCACCCTGGCTCTTCGCATCATTTCCTGGAGCTGGGCTCTCCTGGCCTCAAGGTCTCCTAAGGTCCTTTTGGGGGAAGTTGTGGTCCTGGAACGTGTCCATTATTCTTAGCCAAGTGTCTTCTTTGCAGAGGAACTCAGAGGACCACCGCAGAACCATATGGGAGGAGAACTTCCGGATGATTGAAGAGCACAACCGCGAAGCTTCCCAGGGGAAACATTCCTATCGGATGGCAATGAACCACCTGGGCGATTTGGTAAGAGTTCAGCTCCTATCACGAACTACGGTAGTTAATCTTCTCTCGATGCCTCAAATCACCAAAGGATTCACGACAGAGGGAGGCGAAGTATGAGCTCAAGGTTTTGCCAGCTGACTGATCAATTCGTCATCATTTTTAATTTGTATACCGTCTTTCTATCTTACAATACTGAAGGCGGTTTACAAGCGGAAGATCTTATAACAATCTAATGCAATACAAAAATGTGATGATTTAACAACTTTAAAATAGGCAACCTACATCAAAAAAGTAACATTCAACAATAATTAGTAAAGGTAAAGGGATCCCTGACCATTAGGTCCAGTCGTGGCCGACTCTGGGGTTGCGGCGCTCATCTCGCTTTATTGGCAGAGGGAGCCAGCGTACAGCTTCCGGGTCATGTGGCCAGCAGGACTAAGCCGCTTCTGGCGAACCAGAGCAGCGCATGGAAACGCCGTTTACCTTCCTGCCGGAGCGGTACCTATTTATCTACTTGCACTTGGACGTGCTTTCAAACTGCTAGGTTGGCAGGAGCAGGGACCAAGCAACGGGAGCTCACCCCATCACGGGGATTCGAACCGCCGACCTTCTGATCGGCAAGTCCTAGGCTCTGTGGTTTAACCCACAGCGTCACCTGCGTCCCTCCTCAACAATCATTAGAATAGTATAAAATAATTTCAACATATAAAAGTTAAACAGAAATCCACTCAGCAGTTACAATAAATAATATCTAAACTAGAATCACATAACATCGCAGGCGCTTTGAACTCAAAAAGAGCTGCACCGGGGGACAGCCCTGTTTTGGGACGTTTTTAACATTTGACGTCTTATTTGTGTTTTTATATGTGATGGAAGTCGCCTGGGGAAACCCAGCCAGATGTGTGGGGTATAAATACTAAATACTAAAATTGCTAGCACTGTACTAATAATAATAATGATTTATTACTTATAGCCTGCCCATCTGGCTGGGCTTCCCCAGCCACTCTGGGCGGCTCCCAACAGAATATTAAAAACATGATAAAATATCATATTTTGGACTCACAGCTGTCCATGGAGGCGCAGGTCAATTCTGTGTCCAGGACAGCTCCATCTGGTACACAGGATGAGACCCTCAATGCCCACAGACTGTCTGGCCAGAGTGGTGCATGCTCTGGTTATCTCCCGCTTGAACTAGTGCCATGCGCTCTACGTGGGGCTGCCTTTGAAGGTGACCCCAATTTGTTAGCCGCCACCCATCCTCCAACCACCTCCAGACACTCACACAGAACATTCACTGCCATTGTTGTTGTTGTTACGAATACCGCTTTTCTCTCCTCCCCAGACTAAAGCAGAGTTCATGGAGAGACTGAATGGACTCAGCCCTGAACTGCCCAGAGAGCGTGGCCGGAGAACAACTTTGTTCCAAAAATCTGACAACCCGTCGCTTCCTTCCTCTGTGGACTGGCGCTCCAAAGGCTACGTCACCCCAGTGAAAGATCAGGTCAGTGTAGCATCGCCACTTGGGAAGGCTTAAATGACCAAAGCCAGGGATTCAAAGTTGGCTACAATTATGAGAATCCCTCCATTGTGGGGAGCGATGAAAGTAGGCGCCATTTCTCCGCCTGACCCCAACGCATCCCGTCCACTGCCTGCTTCTAGCCTGCTGTGATTCAGCTTGTGCCAAAGAAAATGGTTTTGTCTCACTTCCCAGGAACAGGAGGACAGTATAGATTTGGAACAGTGGTTTGCAGAGGGACAGAGTTGAGAAGGCAGAAGCTGGGAAATACTGGATGGGGAACAGCTAGGAGAGAAACCCTGGAAGAGAGTTAACAGATTCAATGGGATCAAACCGGGTTTTTACCAGGTCGCCAAATGAAGAACAATATAAGGAACAGATATTATTGAATATCTGGAAGTAAGAAATGAGAAACTAGCTGCCTTATTGTTTATGGATGCTGAAAAGGCCTTTGACAATGCTTCATGGACTTTTATGAAAAAGATGATAGAAAAAATGAATTTTGGGGAATCATTTGGGAGAGGAATAGAGGTGATGTAGCTTAATAAGGACAGAAGGGGGTGTGGTCCTTAATTAGGAGCACCGCCATTCCTAGGAGATGTATTCTTTGTTCTCTCGCTGTGATTATTAGTGTTTCTAAGTGGTAAGAAGACTCCTTTTCCTTTCTTCT
The DNA here is from genome assembly GCF_965113315.1 of Podarcis vaucheri. Classification (NCBI taxonomy): domain Eukaryota; kingdom Metazoa; phylum Chordata; class Lepidosauria; order Squamata; family Lacertidae; genus Podarcis; species Podarcis vaucheri. The sequence goes on along the minus strand of NC_138756.1, from coordinate 12,468,239 downwards.
GCTTATCTACTGCCATGGGGGGGGGGGAGGAAGCGGATTCCCTGAAGCCTGACACAAATCGCTTGTCCCTTTTCACAGGGTAGCTGCGGGTCTTGTTGGGCGTTCAGTGCCACTGGAGCCCTGGAAGGTTATCTCGCCCGGACAACTGGCAGGCTGGTCTCGCTGAGCGAACAAAACCTGGTTGACTGCTCCTGGAAGCAGGGCAACCAAGGCTGCAATGGCGGGTGGCCAAGCTGGGCTTTCCAGTACGTGATGGATAACCACGGACTCGACTCGGAACAAAGCTACCCCTACATTGGACAGGTAACCTCCAGACGAAACCTACCATTCTGTGATCCTGTGGCCTGTTCGCCACGCTCAACAGAATCTCTTTTCTTTCTCCGTCTTCACTTCTTTGGGGCCAAACTTTAGTTAGGGACAGAGGAGAATTATTTTATTAAGTTTGAACTTAAGAGGCTTAACCCACCTCATCGGCACTTTCAGAAGTAATACACTGCCATTCTTCGACATTCTCTATTCCCTAAATATTGCAACATGGTCCATCCCCAATCAAGTAATGTGTCCGAGGTTGAATGTACAGTGGTACCTCGGGTTAAGTACTTAACTCGTTCCGGAGGTCCGTTCTTAACCTGAAACTATTCTTAACCTGAAGCACCACTTTAGCTAATGGGGCCTCCTGCTGCCGCCGCGCCGCCGGAGCACGATTTCTGTTCTCATCCTGAAGCAAAGTTCTTAACCTGAAGCACTATTTCTGGGTTAGCGGAGTCTGTAACCTGAAGCGTATGTAACCCGAGGTACCACTGTACTGTGTTAGTATATCGGTGAAAATAAAATGTAAAATTTGTACTGTTAAAACGGAAAAGGGTCAAACCATCGCGAGAGGTGTTGAAATTTTCGAAGGTTGGCTAGTTACAATGGAATGGTCTTGGTGGTGGGGTGCACAATTTTTATTCTTATTTATGATGATGCTTTTGGCTAAATAAAATTTGGCAAAACTTGGGTGTCGTCTTATATACGGATAGAGGATGCGGGGTGTGTGTGTGTGCGATTAATGGCAGCAGCAAGCGGGAGATTGGCAGCGGCGATTGGTGGCTGCAGCAAGGGCTGCTGGTGATTGGCTGCGGCCATGGCAAGTGGCGGGCAGGCGGGGGAGCGATTGGTGGAAGTGACCTCCACCACGCCCCCCCAAAAGCTAAACAACTTAATTTTGGGTTATAGAAAATAGGGGTCGTCTTCTACATGGGGGCGTCTTATGCGTGGAAAAATACGGCTATTGCTTGCTGTTTCTTTGCAGGATCTAGCTTGTATGTACAAATCCGCAGACCTCGCAGTCAGGATCAACGGCTACGTGGATATCCCGAGTAACGACGAGGCTGCCCTCCAGGAAGCTGTTGCCACTTATGGGCCAGTTACTGTGGCCCTGGACGCCTCCGACTTCCACTTTTACAGCTCAGGTAAAATTCTGGAGAAATGCAGCGACGAGAAAACTCCCTGGGTTGCATTGAAAAGTCGTCCGTATAGGGAATCTGGAGGGTTGGGGTTTATGACCCATCATAGGAAAATAACGAGAGATCATTGGCCTCTCTAGTCCAGTTTCCTGTCCTCACAGCGGCCAGCCTGAGGCCCACATCAGTATCCCACACCCAGGACCTGAGGTCAGCAGCCACACTCCCCAGTTGTGATCCCTGGGAACTGGTTTTTGAAGACAGTAGAAGCAGAGTACAGCAGACCCTCCAAGTGTCCCCACTATCCAGGAAGTCCCAGATTTACAGAAGCCACCTGGTTTCATATTTGACCCCAGAACGTCCCACTTTTCCTTAGGACGTCCCTCTTTTCAGGGGAGAAACGTTGGAGGGGATGGAATAGGACGTCTCTATTTTCACGGGAGAAACGTTGGAGGGGGTGGAATAGGACGACCCTGTTTTCAGGGGAGAAACGTTGGAGGGGATGGAATAGGACGTCCCTCTTTTCAGGGGAGAAACGTTGGAAGGGATGGAATAGGACGTCCCTATTTTCAGGGGAGAAACGTTGGAGGGGATGGAATAGGACGTCCCTATTTTCAGGGGAGAAACGTTGGAGGGGATGGGGTTATGCAACACACACACCCCAAGCCAAGAAGATAAGTAACGATATGACCTTAAATTTGTTTCCCCTCCATTCAGGAGTCTTTGACTACCCCAACTGCGGGACATCCTTGAACCACGCCGTCCTGGCCGTTGGCTATGGGACTCAGAACGGAACCCCTTATTGGATCATAAAGAACAGGTAGGGCAGAGAGCCCGGGTGCCAGAAATGGATGTGCAATGCTGGGGCCCTTGAGGCTTATTGATCGTTGTCGCGGAGGGTGAGGAGGGAGGCTTTGCCTGGCAACACGGGGGAATGGGGGTACCTAGGTGGATGTAGTGTCCACATTGCACCTAGGGGGTCCCCTATCCAACCCCTCACATTTCCAGGTCACGCTGGGTGAGACTTCTGCCTAAATTCCCGGAGCTGCCACTGTAACCAGTCAGAATGGACAATACTGAGCTAGCCAGGCCAATGCAAGCTTAGGTAAAGGTAAAGGGACCCCTGACCATTAGGTCCAGTTGTGACCAACTCTGGGGTTGCGGCGCTCATCTCACTTTACTGGCCAAGGAAGCTGGGGTACAGCTTCTGGGTCATGTGGCCAGCATGACTAAGCCACTTCTGGTGAACCAGAGCAGTGCACGGAAACGCCGTTTACCTTCCCGCTGGAGTGGTACCTATTTATCTACTTGCACTGGTGTGCTTTCAAACTGCTAGGTGGGCAGGAGCAGGGACCGAGCAACGGGAGCTTACTCCGTCGTCACAGGGATTCGAAACACCAACCTTCTGATCGGCAAGTCCTAGGCTCTGTGGTTAAACCCACAGCGCCACCCACGTCCCAATGCAAGCTTCCTTATACCCAAATTTCATACAGATATGCACTCACTGGAGAAGTGTTGGTGAACTTTCACGAAGGGGTTCAAAGTAGAAAACCAATCACAAATGGCTGCAGAAATGTGGAGAAATGAATTTTAGATTGGAAGGATGTGAAACGAAGGGAAGCAAAACTAACAGGTCCATGAATCCTTCGTCTGACCCAACCTGGGAGTCATCCCACTCGCCTCTCGCTTTCTGAAACTACAACTTACGGAGACTCTCCCCCCCCCCTCTATCTTCCTTTCACAGCTGGGGTCCCAACTGGGGTGAAGGTGGCTACATTCTGCTGAAGAGAGGATCCAATCAGTGTGGCGTAGCAGAGGTTGCTAGTTACCCGGTGTAACCAGCTGCGGGTCCACAATCCTTCCATCGGGGACTTTCCATCCGTCAGAGCAACAAACCATCCGGACCGCTGACCTTCCCCTGCACCTCTTTATCTGGTGCTTACCAAACAGAAGCAACACCCAGGAACCAAATCATGTTGAGCGCCTCCTTGATATTTTTAACAATAAAGATTTGAGCATGTGGTTTGGCTGTTTGGAGCGATGTCTGTGTTTCCTGGAGGTTGCGTTCAGTTTGTACGGGGGTCCCTACCCTCAGGAACACAACTTCCCCTGAACTTCAACTACAGCCAAACCTCGGTTGTCGAACGTAATCTGTTCCGGAAGACCGTTCGTCTTCTGAAACGTTTGACAACCGAGGTGTGGCTTCCAATTGGTCGCAAGAGCTTCCTGCACTCAAGCGGAAGTTTGGCTTCTGGGAAATGTTCAAAAACTGGAGTATTTGCTTCTGGTTTTTCGGCGTTCGGGAGCCGAAACGGTCGAAAACGGAGCTGTTTAGGAGCCGAGGTTGACTGTACCTCAACTTTCCCTCCCTGAGACAGTGGCGGACTTTGGGCTTTGACATCTCAGCGGCGCCCTGTGAAAAATCCGCCTTTGCGGTGCCCCGTTTGGGGGAACCTGTCCTGCCGCCCTAAATCAGACGCTAAGATCACAACGTTGTCATTTTTACAAAGCTCCCCCTCTTCCCGAAGTATCACAGTACCTCCCCGCTCCACAGACCATTCTCTGACCCATCAGCAGGCTCCCCACCTGTCCACACACGTGCCTCAGTTTCTCTTCATCTCCCTCATGTGTCAGGGAGACTTCACTGGATGTGGGGCTCGAGGGCAAAGCAAAGGGGGGGCAGGCCTGACCCCTCACCTCCTCTCCCCTACTGCCTCTTGTAGACCAGAGATATTGAGCGAGGGAATGTGCAGCAACCAGAATTTGGATCGTCTCCCCTCGCGGGATGGAGTCATAACAGAAGGGCAGCACTACCCCGAGAAAATTGAAAGGAAACAAAGTTTGGGGTCCACATTTTTCATTTTATTAGATCCACTTACCTCTGGTGGTCAGTCGGGGCTGGACATCCGAGATCTGGAGATTTCGACCAGGAAGGGGCGAATTGCAGCCTAGCTGTGGGTTGGCCAATGGTCGCCTGGACCTCGGAGCAGGAATTCCCCAGGGGTCGGGCCCAAATGGCCAATACTCATCGCTTTGGTACGTTCTCAGTCCCCCAGCCTCCTTGTGCTTTCATTGTTGGATCTCTCACCATCCCTTACTCATACATTTTGCTTTCATGCTAGACCTTGCATCGGCCGCCATATTCGGGGCCAGGCAGGACTCCCCCCCCCCCACTTGGCAAATGGGCTCGTGGTTTTTGCCTACGTCATAACAATCATCACAACCGCGTGCGGTTAGGCATTGGGAAGAAAGGTTTTCCTTGCCTTCCACACGACTGGGTAGCACACAGAGCCACTGCTGGTGTTTTGTTGAAAATATTGGCACTGAAATTGATAACTTCTCTCTTTCATCTTTTGAAATTGATAACTTCTCTCTTTCATCCTGCCTTTCTTTGGATAAGGAACCAAAATGCAACTCAGTTAATTTTCTGGGAACTGACACACCGTGATAACGAATTGCCATTTAGCGTTGGGGAATTATGTGCAGCTTTGCAGATTTGGAATACAAAAACCTACCTCTTTCTCAAAAAAGAAAAAAAGTTAGGCTTGTAAGGCGGGGGCAACAGCTGAAACTGGAGAAGCAGGTTTCAAGGGGGGCAGAGTGCTCTCTGCTGGAAAAGGTGTTTTATTTGAAGGAAGAGAAGAGGGAAGTTTCTGGTGTTAGTTGCAGAGCGATGGCTGCAATTGCCAGTTGCCATGGTACAGAATTTGGCTGAAGGAAAAGATTCAAAAATGGGTATTAAAGGACTCCCACTTTTTAAAGAGCAAGGCACTAGCTTTCAGGAGAACCTCATCTACCAAGTTATTGAAGGCTGGAGTGGTTGTACACAAAGTGACACACAAAAGGTAAGCACTGTTCTGTGATCCTCAGTGTGGCACTTATGCCAGCCTGCACCCACCGGTTCCTCCTGTGGCATCCGGAAAGGGTTTCGGCGAACCATCTCTTCAAAACTCAACAATGCACCAGTTCGCTCTCCCTATTCAATTCCTCTTTCCGTGGCTCGGCCTCTTCCGCCCTGAACATGCCCATGTTCCCCTGGCTGCCAGGACTGGGCAACTCTCCCCTTTCTGAACAGAGGAGGTACAAAAGCTGCTCTCGGTGAGTCGGCGCCACCATGGCTGAGGTGGGAGCCTTGTTGCCCAATGACTGGGGAGCGTGCCTGCATTGTTTGGTCTGGTATCCTCCAGCAGCCCGTGTCCTGCCACACACCCCGGGATGCCAGCTGTGCCCACCTGCCCCCAAAGGGTTGTGGCAACCCCAAGCGCAGTTCTACCTTTGCAGAAACCGCACTTCTCACGAAGCTGAAATTCGAACTCTAGTTTGGACTGCACGTCCACAAGCATGTTAAGCGGGGAATGTGGAATTGGCTACAGATTTTTTTATGATACGATAATCTTTATTGTCATTGTCCCACATAGAACAACGAAACTGAAATTGAAATTTTTCTCAAGAGGAAAGAAGGGGTGGAAAGCAAGCTCAGCGGTAGGCCCCCAAGCCAGAGGCAGGTTAAGTAAGGTGTGTTTTGTGTTTTTGGCATGGAAAGGGGCTTCAGCAGCCCTGCGCTGCTTCCTTTCCTGCGACAAGCAGTCTAGGATCTATTTTATACAAAGTCAGAGACGTTACACAAGCCTGTTCAATGTGTGCAAATTATGCCTGGCAGTAGCTAGTGTCACCGTTTTTAAAGACACAAGTATTGGGACACACACACACACACACACACACACAATCCCAACCAGGGCTGCGTTCACGCTCACAAACATACTTTGGGTGGTGCAAAAGAACAGGAACAAAAATCCGCAGCTGTTCTGGAATCTGCTGCAAATCCTGCATGCGATTTGGTTAGCTGCATGCAGGATGATAAGTGCTATGGAGTCGGGTTAGAGAGAGAGAGAGAGAGCGCAGGTGCTCATAGCTTCAGCACTATTCCAGAGGCGTCCGGACTGGAGACTTTCTCATTTTTTGTGTGACATGGGCTTTTCAACATGTGATGGTTGAAGCTTCCTTTTGGGGGTGTCAGACAGGGCCGGTCCGAACCATTTCAGCACCTAGAAGAAGGGAAACCCAACTGATAGCCTCCGCTAAATCAGAACAGGGTACAAGGGGGAGTGGTTAGGGGATGCTTAGCATTGTGTGAGAACCTCAGGCTTTGTTTTATTAAAAGAAAAAGAGGTTTGTAGGCCTAATGGCTGCAGAGGTGCAACATCACCCGTGATGTCTGCTAAAACAAATCAGAATCTGGACAGGTGGGCAAATAAGATTTTCAGAAGTTGAGGGTGAAGTTCTGTTGAGAGAAAAAAAAGCAGAATTGTGCAAATCCGCCTGTCGGAATGCAAAATTCATCTTTCTCTAGCACAGGTTTTTGTTTTTGGCAGGTTGCACACATTTCCCCTCACTCTTGCCCAGCTGCCAAAAGTTTCAACAGGATTTCCAAATAAAAAAATTCATGGTGTTGTGTCGTCAACGAATCGCAGAATGTTTCGGCTCCTGGTTCTCGGGGCGTGTCGTGTGTGAGAAGCCTGCCTTTAACTTTCCCCGCGATGAGACCCCCAACTTTAAATGTCCGACCAAGCTAGCAGGAGGCCTTGGGTGAGATTTTCTGACAACGCCAGGGGCACTCGAAAGACAACGAGGGGAAAATTCAACTGCGGCTTAGACATCTGGATAGCAGCGTCATACTTTATTTAAAGTAAACCCATGTTAAAAACAAAGTTAAAATGAAAAAAGTGGTACCTGAAAAATAAATTATTTGATATAAAACAAAATCAATAACTTAAAAACACGCTAAATATACAAAAAAAAGTCTTAAGCATATATACTGTACAGTATGGGGGGTGGGTGGGAACCGATTAAAAGCCTTCTGTTTGCACAGGCAGACGACTTTATTAGAAAAAAGGAAAAAGAAAGGAAAAAATAAGGTTACACTAGAGATAAAAGGGAAGCAGAGTGAGACCGAGGGAGGGTGCCATTTACAGCTCACTGAACTCGACCGCAAAACTGGCGTTAACGACTGCAGATGGCACCCGCCCTGAACGTACACGGACTATTTCAACTTACGGGCGAAAGGAGAGCTGCGTCTCAACATAAAAGCTCCGAATATCTTCCCACTGTTCCTTCTTATAATGACCTCGTGGGGTGGGAAAGTTGCTCAATATACGGCGAAGCGTGTTTTTTTTAAAAAAATGAAACGAAAAAACAGGGAAAACCAAAACCGTTCTCAGCGAGAATCCCTTTAACCTTCCTTCGGAAACGTTAGCACAAATAAAGCAATGGCGTTTTTCATATATATATATATATATATATATATATATATATATATATATATATATAAGGAATCGAATCTGGCTGGGTTTTCGTTAGCGTTAGACGAAAGTATAGAAACTCCACGCAACAGGGGAAAAGAAAACCAAACCAAAAAATAAATTAAATTAAAAACAGAAACGAAACAAAAAATTTCAGTAAACCTATAAAAGGAAGTTGCCAGTGGGATGTAAGAAGGGTTGGCAGCCCGGGCCAAAGGCATGCCAGTCCCTGCGTGTGATGTGGGTTCACACTTTGCTTGCCACACTAATAATAATAATAATAATGCTTCTTTGTTTTTAAATCATGCACTGGGAGAAATAGGAGAGCTTATTATGCTATTCCGGAAACGGATCGTTTGCACTACACAAAAATGCTACAGATAAAAAGACGAGGCAGATAAAAGTGTCATGTGCCCGATTTTGGAACTTAAAAAAAGAAAAAAGCAAGCAGCGTTGACCGTGAGCTGTGATTTCTTTTTTAAAAAAACCACAACAAAACCTTCTATATTACACCAAGCACCCTTTTAAAAAAGCAGGAACAGGGTTAAGATAATGAAATCCACAAATTTCCATTATGCCTGGGGAGGCGGAGACGGCCGCTCCCACAGCAAATTTCCATATATGCAAAACTTTTAGCTGTGAGGTTCGATCGTTCGACTTGCACCTTTCCCTTCAGTGGGATTTCTGAAACTGGGGCAGATCACTTAAAAGCACTGAAGGAATGGGTGCAGCTATGTCCTGGCTCAGTGACTCTTGTGGCTGCAGGGGGAGCTAAATCAAGGTGAGTTTTCTTATTCAAGAACTCCTCTTCCACAAGAAGCTGGGAGAGGAAGATGCAATGTTTTGGGGGTGGAGGGGGTTGGTTTGAGATGGATGGGCTAAACTATTATGAAACAAAAACACACAGTACACTCATAATTTGGCAACATTATAGGGGGAACGTGGAAATCGCTGCCAATCGTTCCTCTTAAGACATGCTTCACGACATGGTTTCCAAAAAATAAATAAATACACAAAGCCACTTGTAGCTAACTGATCAAAGGGCTCAATTCATTTTCTTTAAGTCAGGGTGGAAATATTCAGGGATAAACCTCAAGGACATGAAAATGAGAGAGTTGCGCAAAGCTTAATCCTGAGAGCCAAACAAGCCCTTTGAGACAACCTGAGGTCACCATCTTGTTAGCCCAACAATGGGAAACTCTTTTAACAGCTAATGTAATAAGCCAGGGAGATGTTTGCACTGAATATTTTCGATTTCTCTCAAGGAGGAAGGAAAACTTGGGCATTAGTTTGCGCCAGTCAGCTTAGGAGTCTTCTACAAAACGGTTGCTGTCTTGTTCCCCAGCCCCCAAAAAAGAATTGCAATGATAAGCAAACCTACTGTACCTTTTTTTTAAAGGAAATCTGTCCCTGTGCAAATTCGCAATCCTTAAAAAAATAAAGGGAATCCAAGACAGCTGGCCAACCTGAGATTATGTAATAATCTCACATACCCCATGCAGGAAGTATTCCAATTACACGAACTGACTTTCCCTGCCATCTTAGTGATGGCTTTTGCCAGCTTGGGGTGGGAAGAGCCTTTTACTGCTGGCAGCTTAAGCCAGCGATTCCGTGAAACGCAGCGGCTCAGGCTCCCTCTGCCCAGCTCAGCGTGCGCTGGCGGGCTTTGCAGAATTGGGTATGGCACCGGGAGGAAGCTGTGGGCCGACAGGAAGGCAATGCTTTAAGCACGGACTCCACAGAGTGATCTTTATTTCCTTGCAGGGCTTCGTGGATTAAGAGACTTCTGCGCCCAGGTTGAGAGCAACTCTTCCCCGAGAGAGGAGGCATGTAGAAGAAATGAAATCCAACCGTTTGCGGTCTTATCAAGAACGGGCCCTAATCCACTTATTTGACTGCTGTCGATTCATATTGATTGAGCGCACCTGTAGCTCTCGTCGAGATCTGCATGAAGGCAACTCTGGAGGATTAGGAGGCAAAGCTGCGATATTCACCCAAGAGGAACTCAAGCTGGAACTCAACGAAGAACAAGAGGATGCTGTTATTCCAGGATGAGACAAACACAGAGATATTTGGCACCTTTTGCAACTGATTCCATTTTTTTTTGGGGGGGGGGATGCTGTTTTAGTGCAATCAGATTTTCATGGGGTCAGGGAAGCAATCTAATGAAAATACAAAAAGTAACTGCAGCTGTAGAGTCGCCATACACTAGGAGAGCCCAATGATGTGATTACTTAGGGGCTTTTCTGATAACCCTTTTTGGAAATGGACTTCCAATGCAGTTTTACCCTTGATGGGAGCCCTTCCAAGCGTTACCTGGAAATATACTTAGGAGTTCAAGAGCTGCTGCAGACCTGCCAGGATGAACACAGCACAGGAGAATGTGAGTCCTGGGAAGTAAGTTTGGGCAGATGGCAACCGGGACAAGACTCCGGGAAGACGCAAAGTGAAGCAGAGAAAAGGTTATAAATGCAAGGACCACGAGAAACTACAAGATCCAAAACTGAGCTACCAATAGACTTGCGAGCAGACGCTTCCTGCTTGGACCAAAAATTCCATTATCTGAAAGGCAGAGGGGCACAAATATAGGAGGAACAGAAGCAATTCCTGACAAGCTACGACCACCCAGCGTATAAAGTACAGCGCTTTCCATACGAAGCGGCATTAAAAGAGGAGAAACGAAGGAAGAAACATTAGAGGAGTTCTTAAAAAGAGAAAACAATGATGCCACAAGGACATTCGCTGCTGAAGACTTCCAGGTGACTTAAGAGGGCTCTGTAAAAGTGGCTCTGAAGAGATGTCTTTGAATGCTAGTGGGCATATCCAAGAACGCAATCCATGGGGAAAGTGTGCCTGGATGCCAAACCCACTGAAATTAAAGGGTAGCTTCCACAAGACGGTATTCGTTTCGGTGAGGTTTGCAAAGGAAACCCCAAACTGAATTGTGCCCTCGTACTCTTGCGAGATGCCCAGGGACTGCAATAGAGAGAACATTACCTAGCGAGAGTCCGCAGTGGTGCTCTCAGAAACCCCAGCTGGCGCCACATCCTTGATTCCAAACAGCTGAACTGGGTCTGAATAGGGTATCAGGTCAGTTCCCAGTTTACAACCCCAACATTTCCTGTGGGAATGGCAAAGGGACACTGGCAGGAGGGAGGGGAAAGGAGCCTCTTCAGGAAGCAAAGGCTGAACGAATGCGGTTTGTCATCAACAGATATTGAGAACGGCACACAGCAGAGATGTGGATTGTCTGGGGACTTTGAGAAGCCCACGACAACAAAACACACCAAGCAAACTAACAAGAAGGCTTCTAGTTCAAGCTGTTCTGTAAATCCATCTTGCTGGATTATTTCCACAGGCCAAAGGCTTCTTAATGATCAGAGCATTTCCAGAAAGATGCCAGAAATCGCGATGAAAACCTCCAAGAGGATGGGTAATTAGGGAAGCCGTTATCTAGAGGGTCTGCTTAGTTTGTAAGAGAAGAACATCATATGTGTGTGATGTACATCTGAGACCTCAAGAAATTGTTTAATGAGGTGATGCACTCTCTCAGAAGCCAAGCAAGTTACTTGGAACGTTGTGAAGAAGTTTCCTGATGAAGATATGCAAGGGCATCGTTTCCTACAAAGAACTTGCCTTTGCATAACGAAGGTGTACGAGAAATGTCACAAGGTGTACACACAAAAAGCATCATAAGGACACAGAAATCCCAAGTCTTGTGTGCAGGCTGGAACAGCATTGTTATGAAAGACGGCCACTCAAAGCCAGGAAAGGGCCCGAAATCTCCCTCAGAATTGCAACTTGCAGGCTTTGCCAGCAAGTCCTTTTTCTGACGGTGGATTTACGGGCGTGGGTGGTGCAGCCAGTCTGAGGCAACCCTCTCCTGCTGCGCCAGGGGGCTGCTCCAAGTCCTCCTGGCCAGTCCTCAGTGCGGTGGCAGAGAATGGTTGGGGTGCAGCTGTAGACGCAGGCAGCCTCGGGGCAGGCTCGAAAAGGATGGAGACTGGTGGAGGATTCCAAGATGCAATGACCGAACCCCTCACCGGGCATGCACAAGGGGGCTTCTCAAATGTGGTGTGTGGCAGACTTAGGTCATTCTTAGGATTGGGCTCAGGGTTCCCTTGGGCACAACCTTTCTGCTTTTTGCACACTCTATGGACCTACTGCCTACGTGTTTTCTGGAAAACTCTTGTGCCCTTACAAACCCTCGCTATGTCAAAACTGGTTGCAGAGGATTCGTATATGTAAGCCTTCAAGTCTCCTAGCTGGTTGGGTTTATCGTTGTGGCACTTTAGAAACACCAGATCGTTCCTACTGGGGAAAAGAGCTGCTGTTAATCTTTTGTGTCGGACGCTGTGTAATATGGAGTGGGGGTTAAAAATTAAAATAACAAACCAAAACAAAATTTGAGCAAAACCAAATCAAATTTAATTGGTCTTAAATGCAAAAGTAAAAACAAACAAAAACACAAAAAAGCAAAAGAAAATTAACAGAAAACAGAACTCAAAGTTTCAAGGCAGCCTGCAGAAAACAGGGGATTAATTAAAATCGTATAAGTCTACCCAAAAAAAGAAAAAAAAATCATTTATTTTCTCTCTTAAATCTCTACCGTCCAAGTTTTAATGTACTTTTCTGCTGAGAGTTCAAATATGTAAAGCTATTGTCAGAACAAACCCCTATTAAAATAGTGGGGGAAATCGTCTAGTACTTATTAGAAGGGATGCAAAAAAAATGACAATGCTCAAATGTTCATTAACAGCTTTATATATATATTTAAAAAAAACCCTAAGGATGCAAGAATTCGAACTAAAAAATTATATTTGAAAGGAAGTTAATGTTAGATCATGCCACATTTGTCTGACCAGAACGTAACACAATACGATGTGCTACCTGGAGGCAAGAACTCCAAGGAAGTGGCAATGCTGGGTCTGGAGTTTCAGTTTTACTCTGAAATCGTCCCAGAGTTTCTCTGAAACTCTTTGGTCCATTCTTATTGGAAACTGGGCTTTTAAAAGTGGGGGCAGGGACGGGCTATAAAAGCTGTTCCAATTTGACATAAAAAAAATAATAATGTGCGTACTGACCAACGAGCTTGGTCAATGGCGTTAACTGAACGCTGGCACGCTCTCGTTTACCAGAGTCTCTTTACAGACACTTTCCTTCTGTGGATTAACAAACTTTTCCGCTAACTAAAAGTTCCAGTTTCCAAGCTTTGCCCTCGGCTACCAGGGGCAATGTTACGTTGCAGCTTGGTTGAAATGCCCCCGTCCTGGCAGTGAAATCAACAGCTAACCTTTTACGGGAAAGAAGACCTGGCTGTTTTCAGGGCTGGTCTGGATTCTACTTGGTAATTGTTGAGATATATATATAGATAGATAGGTGTATGTATTATTATTTTTGGCTCGGGGACAAGGTCATGAAGCAGAACCATCTAAAATTAAAAACCGATAAAACAATTGCAGGACTTAAAAAACAAAAACAAAACAACCCGAAGCATTTGAACATGTTGGTGGCATCCCAAGAATATATAAAAACCCTTTTATCCCACTTCTCATTTAGACTAAAGACAAACAACTTTCTTTGTGTGAAAACTGGCGCAAAACAAAAAAAGAAGAAGAATCGAGTTGTACACTAACGGAAACAAAAACAAAAAAAGAGAAAGGTTTCAAACTTTTTCCGTCACTCGGTTATCTATTCCATACAAAAAAAAGAAAAGCCACGAGCGAAATTATTTGTGGGATTTGTTGGTTTTGAAGGAAACCTGCAAGATTTTGTCCCCCAGCCGGTAGCCGTTAAGACTCGCTATGGCCATGGCGGCTTCTTCATAGTTTGTCATTGTCACAAAGCCAAAGCCTTTGCACTTGTTGGTGTTGAAGTCGCGGATGACTTTGACATTAGTCACCGCGCCAAAGGGGCCAAACATCTGCCAGAGGATTCCCTCATCGGCATCTTGGCCGAGGTTGTAGATGAAGATGCACCATCCCGAAGAGGAGTTTCCTGGGACATTTACACCAGAAAGCCCACTCATGTGATCTACACCCATAGGAGAGAACCTACCAAATAAAAAAGGACATAAAATAGTTCATGTAAACAAAACAACAAAACAAAAAAAGTCAGTTTCAATCAAGTTCAAAAAAAAAGAAGAGAAGCTCATTGGGGGAATTAAAAGTTTAGGAGCGCTGGGCGGGGGGGCGGGGAGAATTCAGAGCACCCGGGCGCTGCATTTTGGCAAGAAGACAGAGTCTCCCTGGGACGCCTTAAAGGCTGTCGGATTTGGCGCGGCGTCAGCATTTCGTGGACTAGGCCCTGCTTCGTCAGATGCGCTGTTTTTTTTTTTAAAAAAATGATTTATTTGCTTTTACTTTAACCGGTTTACATGCAGCCCTTTTAGGGATACAGTGGAACCTCGGTTTTCGAGCGCCTCGGAAGCCCAACGCTAAAAACCCGGAAGTAATTGCTTCCGTTTTCGAATGCGCCTCAGAAGTCAAACGGCTTCCGCTGCATGTCTTTAAAGTTTCTCAATTTGGCCGGCCGCTCATTGCTCCTTGGTTTTCGAACGTTAAGAGAAGTCAAACGGTCTTCCGGAATGGATTACGTTCGACAACCGAGGCTCCACTGTGTAATCATTCATAACTGTGAAACATCAAAACACAGAGGCATTAATTAAAAACCAGGCTATACACCCCCCACCAAAAAAAGATTGTGCAGCAATAATTAATATAAAGACATTGAATAAAAGCGGTACATAAAAAGCAATGAATTAAAAAGTGGCCTGAAATAAGAACCTTACGCTTTTTCTAAAAACATTTTCTCTAAAAAGATGGGGTCAGGAGGTGTTGTCCACAGTCGACCAAGGAATTCCCTCTCTCTCACACAGAGCTACGTTATGCTAGAAGTGTGAAAGAGACCCACAATCCTGATTGTGAAACCCACAATCCCAGGACCACACAATGGAAATCCATGACTCAAATTGGGGCCGTAGATCTCTTTTGCGTCACAGGCATTCAGTCGGCATTGCAGGCTGCCAACATCACCAAGATTTGCTGTTTTATAAATGGGCCACGTTATTCTTCGCCTAAACACCCGCACTTTTGCTTCTGCCCCATGGATTTCATGACTTGTTATGCATCTGATGAAGCAGCGGCTCTAGTCCACCAAAGCCAGGCCGCCGTAAATTTACTTGTCATCTTAATGATGCCGCCAGTCCCTCTGCAACAGACAGAGGCAGCTGCCCCTCTAGAATTTGCCAGGCTGAAAGCCACCGATCTACCAGGAATGTCTCCTGCGCAAAATGAACCCGAGTGGGCTGGGCACAAGGTGGACTCAAGCTGCTACCACCCACACCAGCAGGGCTTGCACAGACATTTTTCGGAGGCTGTGCCCTGCGCATTGTCAGGCTTACAGTCCTGTCAGCGATGCGGAGACCCCCTTGGCAAAGGGCTAGTGCCTTGCCCCCTGCGGGACCCCAGTGGTCTGCCTCCTCAGGTGGCATTCTGAAAGGGCCCACAAGGAGCGCTCGAAATTGGGCAAAAGGGCTTTGGACGGGCTTTCTGGCCCCTTCGACATCATACAATTCTACGACTTAGATCTGCCTGCACAAGGGCGCCATTTGAGCCAAGTGACCTCTTGGTTCAGAGTGTTCAGTAGTCGGGAATGAGGCAAGTGGAGCTGGATGCACAGGGAGATATTAAAGCTCTCATCCTCCTTCCCTAACCACTCTGCCGGACTCGCCACCCTGTTCCCAAGAACGTGAAAGGAAACTCTCTGCTGTTAGCCCTGGCGTCTTTCTAGCAAACAGCACAAAGGGCTCTTTCCCCTTTCAGTTCGTCCGTGACTTTCTCACCGCTACTTATTCTCCCTCCCAGTGACCTAGGTTATCTGCAAAGTGACCCCCTGGGCTTGACCCCCTGGACCTGCAGAGCATATGATCACTGTGTGCTTTTCTAAAAACAAAAACAGGTTATGTAGGGCTGCTTTTTCTGACAAGACAAAATAATGCATCCTTTATGAAGCAAAGCCAAAGGGCACAGTGGCTAGCAACTATCTGGTTGTGGAAGAGTAGCACTGCAGGGGTTTTTTGGGGGGGCATTGCTACACACTTTGTTCTTAAGAGGAGCATAGAGAATTGCTTAGCCAAGTGATTATTCAAGGCACCAGGCCCATACAATATGGCCACTGTTTGCCACTAAGGATCAGTTCAGATGACCCTCCAGTCTGGAGGAATGCGACTGAGCCACCAATAGACACAACCCCTTCTCCTCTCCCTTGGGCGGATCCCCTTCCATTTCCCATCTGGGGTTAGCCATGACGTGCGGAGACATTGACGCCGGCAGGCTGTGGTGAGCGCTTCCCCCTCCAAAACCAGAAATCGGCATTTCGGAACGAGGCTTTCGGGAGGAAAGCTCTAACCACCGCCCCCCAGATTCAGACATCGTGGCAAACACGAGAAAGGGAAGGTTGCGTTTTAAAGCGTTTTGTTCTGGGCCTGCCACACCATAGCTTGACATTTCATCTGAATTGAGCCACTGGTTCCGACCCCGAGCCAGTTACAGTCAACATTCAGGGCTGTAGCACCGTCAGAAACATTGACACAGGTGGTTGTCTTGTTTTTTTCGGGGGGTGGGGACCATCATCTTACATGGAAGAGGCTGAGTACAGGCAGATAGAAGAACATGTATTTATTTAACATGTGACAAGAATTCTACGACAAGAATTCTGAAAGATACCCATCTGACTCTACACTTTTGGAGAAATTAAAAAGAAAAACATGCAGGGGATTCACTGAAGAAGCAACTACGGAGAAGGAGTTTACAACAAGCATCGTGTGAAAAATGAGTAAGGACTTTAAAAAAAAAACAACCAACAAAAAAGGACACATAAGCAAGTGAAATAAGAAATCCAAAAAACCAGAGGAACAGTAAATTAGGAGAGGGCCATCTTGACAACATAGTGTTTTGTTTTGTTTTCAAAAGTGTGTGTATGCCTAAGTTGTGGTAAATGAAGTTCTCAAAAGACAACTGCTGTAGATACAGAGGATATAACTAGCTTTCCAGGGGGGAAATTATACGCCAAACAGAGCAAGTTATGAACTGAACTGTTGCTTATTAACTGCTGCTATTAAGTCTATTGAAGAATGAACTACGTATTAATGGTTTTTAAAAGGTTCTTTTTAAAGTAGCTGATTTAGTGGTGCTGGGCGGGACTTAGCAGGCTAAGAGGTGTGAGAGATCTTGCTAGCTCATTCCCCACTCAACAGAAGGAGTGACTTGTCTGCATTATTACTGATTTGTCTTTTCTGTACGAAACTTACAGGTTGTAGGACTTGGCCCACATTATGGGCTTGAACTTTAGTGAATAGTACTTTATCAATAATTAAGGAATTGCTAGTATTTCTGTGGGACTTTTTGACGGGGTAAAAGCAAATTTTCACACTGTGCTCCGAAGGACGCCTGGCGCCACTTAAAAAATTTCCATGGCTCCTCAAGAAGACCAGTAACCATGAATAAGATTCCCAGGAAGTCCCAGAGTGGACACATTGAGAGGCCCACAAACAGAAATTGGCTCATAGCCAGCCCGTTTGTACTTGCTATCCATCCCTTTCCTCAATTACTCTGGTGTGCAAAGGGGGCTAGATGCAGAAACAGGAACTGCTCTCATTGGACTAGGATGTGGTTAAACTGGGGGGGGGGGGAGAGATGGCCAGCACTGCATGCTTCAAACACACTGGGTCTCAGGGTCAATTTCCCAGTTAACTCAGGTAGCAAGAGCTAGACCTGGTCCCTCTCTGCTACAGCCACTGCCAGTCAGAGTAGACAGTGCTAGACTAGGTGGCTGCTTCGCCTATCTATCTGCTCTCCGGTTTACGCAAGGAGACAGCCAGCTCCAAGTCGAGGATTTAGTTATTTTCTCCCAAATGAGGCTTGTGATCAATGACATCATAAAGGAGAAACTGAGGGAACTGCAATCCCGTTCTGGACTGCAGAACTGCCCTGCTACACGCTAGGGCTAGCGCAACAGATTTTGCCAAATGAGAAAGTGACAGAAAACCTTCAAGGGGTATTATGTATGGCAGAGATGACTGTATCCATTATTGTGAAGTTTCAAAGACAAGGTGAAGTCTATTGAACCTTGAGATAAGAGATTATATACTCTTTCCACCAGCTACAAGGAAAGGGACTAATTTTGTTTCTTAGACTGACTTAGGTCTTTTGGATCAGGAACAGATGCAAATAAAGCACATATTAAATTGGTCAGCAAGTAAAAAGTAGCAGCTAAATTTATGAAACTAGTGTTAGACAGAGAAAATAATAATATATGTATATATCATCAATATAGGAAACATTTATCAATAGGGGGAGCTTATCAATCTTTTAATTATGCAACGAGAAGAATGGCTGAAAATTTTATCTGCTATTAAAGAAATGGAACTTTTCAAGCACTATCTTTTTTTAGAAGCAAGAACACCGATGTGTCGAGAACACTTTAAAAACAAAAAACAGTAATCAAATAGATGGCTTTTGTAAGAACTGAACGGGAAATGAAAGTGGAAAAGTGTGAAGAAAGGTTTAAGGGGGGAAAAATAATTATCAAAAAACAAAAAACGGACCACAGTACAAGGGATGAGTTTGTAGCCTGTTAAAAGTATGTTATTCCCTAGACCTGGCTGGTAAGTTTAAGTTTCAGAAATATCTGAACAGAATCCCAATTCCTAACACTACACAAGGCAAAAGAAGTTATGTTTCTCCAGCAGCTTCTCTTGGGGCGAAGGGCAAACCCAGCTATTAAAAAGATCTAGGCCTTAGGTCCTCAAGTCGCAAAAGTAACTGCCCAGGGAGGTCTGTGTCATATTAATCTGGCACAGTCCATCATTCTGCTGCAGTTAAGTGCGGCTGAAATCAAGAGGGTCAGTCTTAGGCAGAAAGTAGATACAATGCAAGCAGCACAATAATATTATGCATTTCGCTTCGAATTCAACGGAACTTCTTCCCTGGCAGGCGTGCATCAAATTCCGGGCTTAGGCCGCGTGAATCTCTCCTTTATTTCTATTTTAAACACAAAACTAATATTGGAAAGATGAGGAATGCCGTTATGTGGCATGCCCAATTTGGACTTTTCTTCTGAGTAACTTTTCTTCTGGGTTGCAAGCAGGGGATGGGGAAAGGTTTCCTAATTACGCCTGCCTTGCCAGACAAGGGGGTCCCTATGCGTCAAAGCAGCAATGGGATCTTTTTTCATGAGGGCGGGAGTCTCCATTCTACTTTTCTTTATTAAGTCGCATTCCTGTCTCCAACCTGCTTCCCCCAAAATTAAACGTCCTGATCTAACTTAAGTGCTCAGTATTCCTTCCTCAGCTCGGAAGTCTATGATTAATACACTTTATTACAAAGGACACGTAGGCACGTTTCCTGGGAAAGTGTCTTAACTGCACAGCCTCTTCCCTTTTAGCGCTGTTCCGCATGGTATGCGCATTATAACCTCAAGTGCAGAACAAACCATTGCTTTTGCTTTTTCATTGCCAGTCTGCAACAACTGCCTGCAAACCTGCGGCTTTCTTTGGGGTGCTAACCCACAGGCAGACATGTGCAAAGTTTGTTTGAGGGTTCTTAAAAGATCACAGGTATTTGTCGCTCTCTTATTAGCCGTAATCAGGACTGCCGGGCATGCATTTTAGATCTCAGAACCAGAGCTGAGGTTACTGCAATCTGGTTTTATTTAAATTGCCTGCTCCTCCACCCCCGGCCTTACAATATGTATTTTTTATACTTCTATAAACTACCTGGAGCACTATTTTTAGTTAGGAAAGCAGTACCAAGTAGCAGAACAACTCTGGCCTAGCCTGAGAATGTTCCCGAATGAGGCTCTGCGCAGGTGTGGAACCCATTAAGTGCAGCTGCACAAGGCCATTAAAAAGAACAGGTTGTTTTTAAAATGACAAGAAGCCTTCTAAGCAAAAAACAAAAACAAAAAAAAACTTGCTTCGGCAATTTTAGACTATGAGAAGGAATAGGTTTTTACATGCTTCAGAATACTGTTTTAGCGGTACTGGAATTGCACCATATGAGAAATAAGTTCATTACAATCAAGTACCAGACCACCCCATTCTTGCAGAATTTTGTTTAAAAATGCCATCTTTTGACACACTGTTGTGAAGCATCAGATCAGACAGACAAATTTTCAATCTTTATTAACCGGGGTGGGTGGAGACGGGGAGGACCTGGAAGGCTTTTTAATCCTCTATTTAATTAAATTCTATTTTTTGAGGGGGAGTGAGATAAGAAGAGAGAAATCTGATGGAACAGAAATAAGAAAAGAAATGGACATCAACAATGATTACTGACATACCGTGGGAATACATATTCATTTGGGGGGACAGAAGCACTCAACTGCCATTAATTTTGAAAGATCTTTTTTTTTTTCAGAACTCTCTAAAGTTATACAGAATGAACTTTAAAAAAAAAAAATCTAATGGAAGAAGTTGGAGGTGCAATTGGGACCAAGCTGATGGGTTCCACGTGAACTGTCAAGAAATATTGGGAAAGAGTTGGTTAAAGTAATAACAGAAATCACTGGATACAAATTTTACATTGAATCCTATTGCGACCCCTCCTTTTGGGATATCCAATATAATGCTACCTACAGCTGATATAAAGGCTTAGCTAGCATGGAATACCCTGGGCAACATAATTAGGTAAAACACAGTAGGATCAGGCTGTATGAAGGTAGGCAACAAGAAGTATTCCAAGAAAAGTGGTCTTTATTGACTAATTATCGGAACAAAAGCTCTTCACATACTGTTAACCCTAGTATTTTGGAACGGATTAACATTTATGTCGGTGTTTTACTCCTCTCCCTTTAACTATCTACTGGAAGTGTTTCGCCTGGTGATGAGCAGTAATGATTTTAAAACAAAAAAAAAAAAACAAAAAACAAAAAAACCAAGAGAGGCAGAGGAAGAGAGAGAGCGCAACACACAGCACAGACCTCCAACCAGTCAGCTCTTCCTAACCTACCTGAATCTCTGAGCCTGGTGGTGGACGGGGCCCCCGAACCGTCTGGCCGGGGAGTGGTACAGCTGCGACAGCAGTGCTACGTTTTTGTTCTGGTTGGGGTTGGCGGCGAACTTCACCGTGATGGGTTCGGAGGAGCCGGGGGGCTTGTGGCCGTTGAAGTTCGAAATGGCCTCTTCGGCTTCCGAGCGCTTGTCGAACCGGATGAACGCCACCCCTCTGGACAGACCTTGAAACCAAAGCGACAAAAACACAGAGTTAAGTGCGTCTCCTCCGCTCCCCCAAATGTGCCCAGGTTGCCTGGAACAAGGCTGCACAGCAATGGGGTGGAGTGGGGGGGGGAAGGAACAGAATCCAACCTCCATCTGGCTGTCTTTTGCCAGCCGGCATAGACAATCCAACTGCCTAAGTACCTTCCATGAATGTCATGTTCTATATCGGCAGCCGGTGCTTTTGATGCACTTCTTACAGTATTTTATAACATGGTTTTAAAATGTTTTCACCCTGAGCAGTGCATAGGCGCTAGAAGAGTGCTACAGAAATCTCTATGCAACCAGAAATGTTAAACATGTCCCACTTTGTTGGGTTTTAATGGGAGACATAGAACACTTGCTTCACTTGACTTTGGCAGAGGCAAGTTCCTAGAGAGTGCGCATGTTGTTGTTCAGGATCTTGGAAGGGCTCCCAAAACTAACAAGATCAAAGCGCTTGTTGAGCGAGGGTGGAATCGTATTTGGTTAACCACCTAATCGGGACAAGAGTTCAAAAGCTATGCAAATCGCCTTAAGGAGGTTCATGGTTCAATACGTCCAATGGAGGGATCTCCGAAACAGCAAATCTGTTCCAATAATGGAGGTGGTATTTCATGAGAGTCATCCCTAGGGGAAAGTGCTCACAAGCAGAGTGAATTATTAAGGGGGACTGGGGTGCTGGCCACCTCCACAAACTGTAGCCATACCGCCCTGCTACCTAAGGTAAGAGTGACTGGGGGGGGGGGCAAAAAAGGGGGGGAGTGTTTCCAAGTGACACATGTGATAGCCACTCTTGAGCAAAAGGAGCCAGTCAAAACGCCAGAGCTTCTAAAACAAAACCATCGCCGCCTTTCACACCTGTAGTTTGGTCAACCAGCACGCGCGAGTTGATAATGCGTCCAAACCGTGAAAACATGTCCTCAACATCTTTCTGTGTCATTGTCCGCGGCAGTCCGCTAATGTACAGGTTTGCGTCTTTGATAACCTCAGAGCTTGGGCGGGCATACGAAACCTAAAAAGGAAAAGGAAAACCACTGGTTGGGCATGCGAACTCATGAAGCGCCCCTCCAGAAGTTCTAGCGTCAGTTCGGCTTCCTTCTTTTGCAGTCGCTAACGAGATCATCCCTGCACTTTGGCCCAACTTCTACCCCTTTTTGGGGTGGCCATCTGTCCCGCAACGAGGACTTGGACAAGGAGGTCACTTCCAACGACAGCAGCAGGCAGTATGCTGAGGCCATTTCCCCCTCACTTGACCGCCAGCTGGACGTGTTACTGCTGCTTATTGGGAGGGGCAAGGTGGGGCGGCGGAGGTGGTTCAACGCAACAAACACATGGGCAGAACCACTCTGGTGGGTCTGCAGCAGCAGCAGCAGCATCGCCCTTCTACATCCCAGTAAGCACAGAGATTGGGTGAGCAGAATCATTCCACCAAGCTGTTCAAACTTGTGCGTTCAAATTTGGGGCAGGAAGAAAAGCAGCAGGTGCCATTTCTGTACGGATGGTATGCTCAGGTCTTCTAAACTCTACCACAAAGGTAACCGCAATTGCGTAAATCTGAGTTGTACTGCAGTGGCTGCTCCAATCTTGCATGCCCTCTTACTGTAACCAATTGAGGTGCTGGATATAATGAAGGAAAGGATGCAACTGACTGGAAGTTTTCTCTAAGGGACCGCACACCCACGGAATTACTCCTCCACACAATACTTGGCGAAGCAACAGACTGAATGCCTGCAGGGCTGTTGTTTTTAAGAGAGCATAAACATGGGCATGGGAACTAACGGCACAGAGCTATTCACAAAAAACCATGACCCCTGGGCACGCCTTTAAGGACCTTCCTGGGTGTGCCCCTTTGGCCCTGTACACAATTTGCTTCCTATGCAGCTCTTGGAACACACTACTATTCAGAGGCAAGACTACAACGCAGCAATTAAAAGTCAGGGTTAGCTTTCTCATCTGACAACCTCCTCCCAGCGAGGCTTTGGTAAGCCAAGAGAGAGAGAGCGACGCTTGGAAGGATACAAGCAGCTCATTCATGGGTGCGCGGCCGCCAGCATGCAGTCACGCGGTTCGACTCTCAAAGCAGCGACAGATGTGTTGCTCAGATTGGGAGGTAGGTCAGGCCACCCCCTCACTTATTCCCCCCCCCCGCCTCGCTTCTTCCCTGACCCATGGCTTGTCCCTTTTGTCTTGTGAGCCATGCAGCTGGTAGAGAGCCAAGCCCGACCGCCGTGCTGCCTTAACATCTCCCCTTCCACAAAGGCAGCAGGCGCACACATAGATATCACATTTAGGGCTGCAGGGTTGAGGCCACTAATTGGTTAGATTCGTATATCAGCACTTTAAAACGAATCAAACGTTCCCCCACCATTTAGTCACTGCTTATAAAATTAATGCATGGCAGTGCCATCTTAAAAGAAGGGAAATGCCTCTTCCAGGATTATACCTGTTGCGACACATGCATGTGAATTACTATTGTTGTTAATTGAATTTATATACCACCCTATACCTGCAAGTCTCAGGGCGGTTCACAAGATAAAAGCAGAATGTGAAACCACAAACTACATAATCAAAATAAAAACAACCGCCACCCAATAATGCATTTTAAGAGGGCACAGGTTGTCAATCAAATCAACCAAAGACCTGCTTAAAGAGGAACGTTTTTGCCTGGCGTCTAAAGGTGTATAATGAAGGCGCCAGGCAAACCTCCCTGGGGAAAGCATTCCAAAGACAGGGAGCCACTGCAGAGAAGGCCCTGCTCTCATGTTGCCACCCTCTTTGAGGAAGAGGCATGCAAAGAAGTGCCCCAGAAGATGATCTCAGGGTCCGGGTAGGTTCATATGGAGGGAGGCAGTCCTTGAGGTATTACAGTCCTGAACTAAGCTTTCCCCTCTAGAACTGCTGTTTCTCATAAGCAAACTTGAATAGTTTTAATCAACCAACTTAAAGCATGAAATTAATCAGCCAAAATGTCTTGCACACTACAGAATATATTAAAATACAATATGTAAAAATATATAGAATATATATAGAATATATAGAATATATTAAAATACAATATGTAAAAAGAGGCCCCCGGCCTCTTGAGTGAGATGGGCGCACAACCCTAGAGTCTGTCAAGACTGGCCCGTAAGGGCAGGGGTACCTTTACCTTTAATATGTAAAAAATGATATAAAGGACACTCTCTCTCTCTTCATTGTTCACATCGTGTATGATTAAGTAGGTTTAATAAATGTGTCCACTTTTAAATGTCACACAATTATTGGCTGTTTCTCCTGCAACTGACTAATAAATCTGCTCTGCTAGAATTCAGGTTTGCACATTTTTATTGAACATGTATACACTGCCTCCCTGTCCAATGAGTTCAAGGCTAATGAAACAATAATGTAACAAAACATTTTAAAAATACGCACTCATGACCATTGTAGGGGGCGGGGGGTGGGGGGGGGAGAGGAAAGGGTTGGACAGTCAAAAATAAGCAGAAATTCCAGCTGCAGACTGACTCCTGCTAGCCACAGTTGAGAGAGTCACTTTTACCTTGATAGTTTTGGACTGGAGTCGCAAGCCATTCAGCGTGTTTATGGCTCTTTCGGCATCTTTCGCTGTGACGTAGTTCACAAAGCCGTAGCCCAAGCTGTGACCTACGGGGGCGAAGGTTAATTAATTAAACACAGCCTTCTTGAAAGGAAGAGGGGAGGTGGGAGAGGAGAACCACTTTGCTTCAACGCCGGTTAAAACGAAGCACTCCTTATCTGTACTAATTAGGGACCTGGTTTATTTTGAATATGAATGGCAAAAAAGCCACGTAAAAAACTGTGCTATAGGAGTTTCAGAAAATAAGGACCAGGACCCCCAAAGTTCGCCATGTGGCTTGGAGAGCTGCTCTGTAGGCACGCAGAACTAGCTGCGCGGTTCCCTGGATCCCAGACAGGCTTCCTCCGACCTTAGTCACCAGGGCTGCAGCTGCCGTGTGGCTTCCCCGACACACACATTTGTACAAAGCAACAAATGGATGCCAATAGCGATGGCAATAACAGCTCGACAAGATAAGCATGCGTACAGAATGTTTGTCTGTCCACCTCAGTGTTGTGTTATACAGGCTTCCCTCCCGCTTACGTGGTAACTCTCCCCCAGCATGCAGAGGCAGTAGCAGGGAGTGAGGTGGACCAGGCGATCATCAGGGGACGAGGCTGGGCTAGGCAAGTTGACCTTCTCGTCCCCTCCCCTCTGCCCAAACCAGGTCCAGGAGAGGCAGAGCGGGCACCTCATTCCCAAGCGGGATATCGGGCCGCTCCGAGCGCACAAAGGCTCCACCCCGAGGCTGCTGAGCCACCTAGGCCATTGGCATCCGGTTTTAAGCAGGGCAAAAGGGCGAGGAAGGCAGCCGAGAGAAGCTGCCACTAAAGTATGTCCTCTCCCCCACCTCCAGTGCTGCCATGGACAGGCAGGAGCGTTTGTGCCAAGCCGAGGCGCCAGGAGGGGCCCCCTGCAGTCTCCTCCCCTCCAGCAATTTCAAGGCTTCAAATGTGCCGTGGCCCCTTCTCTCACTTACAGCCCCGAGAAGGGAAGTCCATTCTGTTTGTTTATTTCACAGCGACCCGCATAAATGTGGTCGAGCGCAAGTGTGATACGAGTAACTGGTGGGCAGAGGAACGCCTGTATTTCAGGACAGGCTCCATGTTATTTTTACCTGCCACTTTGTCTCGAATAAGCTTGGCGGATTCAACTTCCCCAATGCTGCAGAACAGGCTCCGTAATTCATCCTGGGTCATGTTCTGAGGAAGGTAGTTCACAATTAAGTTTGTCCTCCCGATATCGTCCCTGCAGTCTTCAGCCATGTGATCTTCATAACCATTAGACATTTTAATTAGAAAAGAAATCTGCCAAAAGGGAGAAAAAATACAAATTGTTCAGCTCTGAAGGTTCATGTGGTTAAAAAGAAAGAAAAGACAACCAGGAGGAGGAGTAGCAGCATGCGACTGACCCAGTGTTTGAAATTCCCCAGGGGCTGGGCACGTTATGCTACTGACGCGGGTCCAATTGCAACAAAGCGGAGATTTCTGGGCGCCTAACATCTCCATCGAGGCTGCTGACTCGCGTACCACCCTCAATCATGACATCAAGCAAAGTGCAGAGCTGAGCACAGACCTGTGTACTGCATATCTGACTGCGCTACAACCTTTCCACAAGCCACTAGGGCCGCTATTCCACTAAGGGGGTCTAAAACGGATAAATGACAATATCATCGATCACCACAGTGTCTTCCTCAGCAGGCAAGCCAAGCTGCATCCAAGCAGGACTTCTGGTTGGGGGCTTGGCTGCCAAATGGTGGTATTCAGGACAATTCAAAGTATGGCGATGAGTCACAGTGAATACAAATAATCTGGGGCTGCCAGGCTGCCAGGAGACAGAAGCGGCGGCGGGGGGAAAACAGCATCGGCCTTGATTAGGGTCCAGAAATTGTATATTCATGGGGGTGTTAGAGGGTTGATGGAGGACACTGGATGAGAGACATTAAAATATTAAAAAGAAGAAGGTGGTTTCTTGAGCTCGTCAACCTAGACAGCTTGCCCATCTAGGAGAAGAAAACTTTTGATCCTAACCATCCGCAGCCTTGCAGGATATTATTGGAAGAAACGGCTAAGGAGTAAACCCTACACAAGAGTAGAGACTCTAAGGAGGTTGGATATCTTCTTGTGTGCCTCCTTCTGGCATCTCCTGCAGCAAAGCTACTGCCAAACACATTGCTCTGCTTTCCTTCAGAAAGCAGAGGCCAGGAGGGGGGTCTTGTCATCTGGGCAGTCCAGGACCTCCACACACGCTGCCCAGGCTTACGCCGAGGGGTGGGGAGTCCCCTTCAGTGCTGCTAACGATGGGGTTGACTTCGACCCCCGAGGCGCACTCCATTGTCTCTCAAGACAGACGGATGCCGCAAATGGCAGCAGCAGCAGCAACATGGGGGTTTCTGTATGCAAATGTGCAAGGATTTAGGAGTTTTCTTCACCAAAGCTGGTAGTAGCCATAGCACCAAATGAAGGGGAAGTCGCAGAAGTGTGTGTGGGGGGGTGCAATTTGCCTGGGAGGAGGGTCAGAGGGAGTGTTTAGTTCCCCAGTCTTCTGCCCACCCCGATTAACCATGGCACCTGCACCAGCTCTATACTGGGTTTCACATTACCTTCTCCCTTCTTTGAGTTACCAGGCCTGGGAGCTCTCACAGAGCTGTCCTGCACTGAGGCAGCAGTTCTGCCTAAATGCTTCCTACCAGCTCAATCTCATTCCCAGCTCAAGGAGAGCAACTGGGGGGGGGGATGCTCCACCATGTGTGAGGCAGGCAATTTCCACAGAAAAGTGGCACCCAGGATGCCAAACCCTAGCAGTTTTTGCCCTGGATGTCTCTCTTAAAGCAAAAGTTCCAATCCCACACTTGCCTTGTGGTGGGACAAGGCCGTTAAGCAGAAAAGTGGGGAGCAGAGAGTAGCCAGAGTATGCCTCTCCACCGCTTTTCTTTTTAGCTGGTCAGCAGCACCCCAAGTTCCCAGGTGAGTCAGGTGGGCTGGAATGCATCTCCCACAGCAGAGAAGGTTTGGAGGAGAGAATCTTAGTTCTGCCTACAATACTCCTGAGCCAACTTCACAGTCTGATGCAGGACCATCACATCTCTATGTAGCTCCTTTTGGCAAAATCACAGAAGCCCCCAAACCCCAAACAATGTGATATAAAAAAGGACAATGAACTTATATAAGCAGTAGCCACTGTTGTGGAACAAACATTTCTCCAAACCCATCAATTTATAACAATGAGATAGCCTGTCATTTTGCCTCTCACTAGGGTTTTTGTTTGTTTGTTTCCCATGCTTTTGTCTGTTGTTTCTCATACTCTTAGGGACCTTCTCATTTTTGGTTGTTTCTCTTGGCAAAGCACTTAAATTAGACCCCCCCAGCACAAGCTCCAAAGGAACCAGTCTTGACAGTCCTTGTCTAATAGCATACTCTGATCCTCTGAAAGGAAACAAGGAAGAAAAGAGGTCAGGCTGTCTCAGCTTGTTCAAGCCCTGCGTACCCGATAAGAGCAAACAAACTGAGATTTAAAACAAGAACTTCCTGGCAGTAATGATTTCCAGGTGAACCTGTCAATCTGAGGCATCACTTTTGGAGTCGTCATTTCCTTCTCCATTCAGTACAAATGCACACGCACGCTATGGAACCAGGGCTAATTCACATAAATCTCCCAGTGTACAAAAGCTCGTTTCATGCTCAAGGGTGAGAAAGAGGAAGTGGAACTCACTGGAGCCGACGATGGACAAAATGCTTGATTAAACAGAAGAAGCCTTTCAGTGAAGGAAACCACGCCACATTAGAAACTTGAAATTCTGCCGCTCACTAATTCTGAATCTGCTGCTTTGGTATTCCTGCTTCTTCCCCTCATCTCAAAATGGACATACCAATGTATTTTAGGGCAATTTAAATTCCTGTATACACTAAACAGACCGATTATTTGAATAAATGTATTAATCCTGTTGTACTCTTCCTCAACTTTAACTATACTTGTCAGTTCCATCGTGTTTCCTTCAACTATATTCATACATCCCAAAGAGGAAGCAGCAAATCAGTTACTCTCTATCAGCCCAGGAGAAGCAATGCAGTGACCCCTTGATGTTGCTTTGACTCAAACTGCCATGAACCCTGACCACTGACCCTGCTGGCTGCCGGAGCACCTGCAAGTTGTAGACCAACAAAACCTAGAGGGCACTATATTAACTATCCTGTCTTGGCGTAGCCCAGCTTACAGGACTCCAAAACTGGCTTGCATAGTAAAACAACATAAAATACAGTCATTTAAAACTGAAGGATCACTAGGAAGCAGTTCTGAGCGCTCCAAAACCCAACATAAACACTACATATTATTGTTTTTAGTTGGGTGGCTTAGAATTAAGCACATTTTTAGCTTAGCAATACGAATACTGACCTACCTCATAGGGCCCTGTAAGGATTACTGAGATGAGCTTTGAACAAAGCTTACAATTTCTCCTTTATTTTCCTCATCTTAAGGAATGGTTTCTTAGATTTAATACAGTACAAGTAATAGTTTATTATCTATACCCCACCCATCTGGCTGGGTTTCCCCAGCCACTCTGGGCGGCTTCCAACCGAATATTAAAAACACAATACAGCATTAAATGTTAAAAACATCCCTAAACAGGGCTGCCTTCAGATGTCTTTTAAAAGATAATTGCTTATTGCCTTGACATCTGATGGGATGACGTTCCACAGAGCGGGTGCCACCACCGAGAAGGCCCTCTGCCTGGTTCCCTGTAACTTCACTTCTCAGAGTGAGGGAACCACCAAAAGACCCCTTCACCTGGACCTCAGTGTCTGAGCTGAAACTTGCAAAGCTGTTGTCTGTCAATAATGTGTGTGCGCGCACCTGCAATGTTCACCTGTGCATGTGTACACAGCAAGGCCTCAAAAAGACCAAGCCTTTGGGTTGTGCCAAATGATATTCTTACTCAGGGTAGATTAAACTTCCTCAGGTGCATTATTCCAATAGGTCTGCTCCAAGCACCTGGGACGAAACCCCACTGCTGCTATTGCAATTGGCTTGCACCGTGCTCAAATTCCTTCCCTGTGAGGGAACAAGCTGCCATCAAAATCATCCAACACCCCCCCCCCGCAAAATTGCAAATCAGGTTTATTATCAAAATTTACAGACTTCCAGCTGTTTGAAAGGAGCAAATCAAACGATAGCCATTGAAACATCTCCAACACAACGGACGCTTCAAGCGGGTTCCACCCCCAACCCCCCCCCCAAATCCAGCTGAAAACTCAACTTTAATTTTGCTCGCTGCAAATTTTGATAATAAACCTGATTGGTGTGTGGGGGTGTGTGTGTGAACGATTTCAATCGCAACTGTGACTCCCTGCACACACACACCCAAATTCAGCCAGAAATGCAACTTTGCTTTCTTCCGTGCAAATTTTGATAATAAACCTGGATTTGCCATTGGTGGTGGGGGAGGAGTTTTAATGTGAAGGATTCCGATTGCAACCGCGAGTCCAGTTTTCCTGCCCCCCACCCCCCACTTGTAAAAACAGCGAGGCTGGTCCTCCTTGCAAAAAGGCAGAAGCCTAAAGACAACAATAGCAATTAATAATAATAATAATAATATAATATTGATAATAATATGATCATCCACTACTGTGATCATAATATGATGATGATGATGATGATAATAATAATAATATGATCATCCACCACTGCAATCATAATATGATGATAATAATAATAATAATAAGATGATAATAACAATAAAAATAATAAGATGATCATGCACCGCTGTGATCATATGATAATAATAATAATATGATCATCCACCGTTGCAATCATAATATGATGATAATAATAATAATAATAATAATAGTAAGATGGTGATAATAATAATAAAATGATCATGCACCGCTGTGATCATATGATGATGATGCTAATAATAATAATAAAAATAATATGATCATCCACCGCTGCGATCAGCCTGGCTGGCCGCCCTGCCTCCCTTCCCCGCCCTAACAAAAGACTCCGCGCTCCCCTCCCCTCCCTCCCTCGTGCTTTTCTTTCTCTCTTTTTTTGGAAGGGGGGGTGGGAGAGAAAGAGGGGGGGAGCGGCCCCCGTTCGCCGCCGGCCCCGCC
This sequence comes from Podarcis vaucheri, assembly GCF_965113315.1. Taxonomy (NCBI): domain Eukaryota; kingdom Metazoa; phylum Chordata; class Lepidosauria; order Squamata; family Lacertidae; genus Podarcis; species Podarcis vaucheri. The sequence goes on along the minus strand of NC_138756.1, from coordinate 12,437,559 downwards.
CCCTCCTGCGTCACCGGCCGCGCAGGCCGCAAGGCGAGCCTGGCCCGCTCTCACTGTCGCCGCCGCCGCGGCCTCCTCCTCCGACCAACCGCCTCTTCCCTCAGCGGCGGAGGCCTCACCTGACGAGGTCGCTCCCGCTCCGACGAAGCGGGGAAGGAGGGCCGCGGCGGCGGTGGCGCGAGGCGAGGCGGCGGGCCGACGAAGCTGAGGGTCCCTCCGGCCGCGCGACGAGCCGCTCCGCTCCCTCAGTCGGCAGAAGCAGCAGCAGAGGGAGGCGGGCTCCGGCACCGGCCACGCCCACCTCGCCGCCCGCCCGGCGACGCTCATTGGCCGCGGCGCGCGCGCCCCGAGCGCCCATTGGACAGCCGCCGCGCCGGTTAAAGACGCGCTGTGGGTGAGGGGGAAAAAAAAACGGACGCTCGCCGAGCGGCGGCTCGCCTTCGCGCCGGCGCATGCGCGGAGGGCTGCCGTCGTCCTCCTCCTCCCCCCCACCTTTTTTTTGGGCGTGGCCGCGCGCTTTTTTTTCCCCCGCCAGTCACGCGCTCCGAATCTCCCGACGCGCGTTCACACGTTACGTTTTCAGCGGGCGCGAAACCCGGGTGTTTTTTTCGTTTTTTTCCTCACCAACCCCTTTTTTCCGACGGAGCGTCAACACGCAAGCATTTGAACGCGTTAAAAATCATAATAAAAGACGATTACGCGGGCCTAACAGTAATCATCCGGAGCCCATTAAAGAATAAAAAATGCGGAATGGCTGCTCTGCCCACATGCAAACGCACACGCAACCCTTCCCCTCTGCAAAAAAGAAAAATGATTTTCAGTAAAACATAATAATATAATGATTATTATTTAAATTTGTATACCGCCCTAAACCTGCAGGTCTGTAGACTGTATAAAAAGACTGTATTTAGATGCCCAAGAGATTATGGGTGTCATGAGAAAGCTCAAACCCTTATAGGAAACCAGCCCTTTTTTTAAAGTTGGCTTGCATTGATTAAATGGTTCATTTCATCATATTACACACAGGCTGGTATTATTATTTTCCTACCATTATTATAGATGAAACTATACAGTTTTGTAAGTCATTAATTGTTCATTGGTGGTATTTGGGGGGTTTTTTAATCCTTCTAAGGGCAAATAACCTAAAAAGTGACTTCTTTTTTAGAAAATCTAATTAAAATTAATTGAGTCATGCGCACTAGAACCCTGCTCAAACGATCTGAGGCGTAATTGAGATATTGGAAGGGAAAGAAAGCTGCTTTTCGATTAAAACATTCCCCCTCCATTTCCTTAAAAAGATCTCTGTAGCAGGAACACAGGAAACAGCTTAGATAAATAACATTTGGACAACAAGGATTTGCGAGATAATTATTCAGATGCTTTAAGGCTCTAAGTCTACCAGTGCTGGTTTGAAATCTTTTTAAGGAAATTGATTATATTCATAGTACAATCCTCGCCATGCCCACTCAAATGTAAGCTTTCAGGCCCCATAGGCACTATACGAGGCATAGGCAAACTTGGCCCTTCAGGTGTTTTGGGACTACAACTCCCATCATCCCTAGCTAACAGGACCGGTGGTCAGGGATGATGGGAATTGTAGTCTCAAAAAAACATCTGGAGGGTCGAGTTTACCTATTCCTGCACTATACATTCGGAGCAGGACCGTTCTGTTTAAAACAATCATGGCTTCCTCTCTGGGAACTGTAGTTTGTTCAGAGCTAACGCTATTCTAGGCTGCATCCTCAGAAGTCTAGTGTCCAGGGAAGTCCTAAAGGTAAAGGGACCCCTGACCATTAGGTCCAGTCGCGGCCGACTCTGGGGTTGCGGCGCTCATCTCGCTTTACTGGCCGAGGGAGCCGGCGTACAGCTTCTGGGTCATGTGGCCAGCAGGACTAAGCCGCTTCTGGCGAACCAGAGCAGCGCACGGAAACGCCGTTTACCTTCCCGCTGGAGCGGTACCTATTTATCTACTTGCACTTTGACATGCTTTCAAACTGCTAGGTTGGCAGGAGCAGGGACCGAGCAACGGGAGCTCACCCCGTCATTGCTGGGATTCGAACCGCCGACCTTCCAGTCGGCAAGCCCTAGGCTCTGTGGTTTAACCCACAGCGCCACTTGCGTCCCTATTTATTCTGCCTATAAATATATTCTGACTATAAATAGTCCTAGTCCCTATTTATTCTGCTTTGGTCAGACCACACCTGGGATACTGTGTCCAGTTCTGGGACGCTGACTGACCAAACCCAAAGTGTGTTCATTACTGGTTCCTCAGCGTCCTTGGAAAAAGTGACCAGCGGGGTCCACAGGGTTCTGTCCTGGGCCCGTTGTTGTTCATCGTCTTTATAAATTTGCAGGCGACATCGAACTGGGAGGGGTAGCCAGTGTCTAAAATCCCTGGTAGAGGACAAGGATCCTGAAATCACGTTAAGAGTAGCCAAATTCTGTGTGATTGCCATAAAACTGAGGGAACAAGCTGTGCTATCATAATGATTAAGGTTTTAAATGATAATTTTAGGTTATATGTTAGAGACTAAGTTTTGATTTATATATTTTTAACTGTTGCTATATCTGTATTGTCCCTGTTATACCTAATTGCAAATTCAAAAGTATCCCTGTCATGTTCTATGACTCCCTTGATATTGTATGTGGGCGGGAACTGGTCTGTGACCGAAATAATAAAAGTCATTCATTCGGGAGGGGTAGCCAATGCCACAGAAGACAGAATCGGGATTCAAAATTACCTTAAGAGAACTGGGCGCAAGCTAACAAAATGAATTTCCGCAGGGTCAAATGTCAGGTTCTGCTCTTAGGCTGGAAGAACCAGATGATCAAATATAGGATGGGGGACACCTAGCTAGACCGTGGTACCCATAAAAAGGATCTGGGGGTCTCGGCGGACCGCAAGCTGAACGTGAGCCCACCGTGTGATGCAGCAGCGAAAAAAGCGAATGCTATTCTAGGCTGCACCCACAGAAGTCTAGTGTCCAGATCAGGGGAAGTCCTCCTAGTGCCTCTCTATTCTGCCTTGGTCAGACCCCACCTGGAATCCTGTATCCAATTCTGGACACCACAATTTAAGAAGGATGTTGACAAGCTGGAAGGTGGGCAGAGGAGGGAGACCGAGAGGGTCAAGGGTCTGGAACCCGAGCCTGATGAGGAACGGTTGAAGGAGCTGGGGATGTTTAGCCTGGAAAAGAGGAGATAGCAGAGCCATCTTCCAATATCTGAAGGGCTGTCCCTTGGAGGAGGGAGAAAGCTTGTTTTCCCACTTACTTGGAAGGAAAGCCGATTGAATGCAATGGGACTTCTGAGCAGACATGATTAGAATGGCAGCCTTCATTTGTTAAGCTGAAAGCTGTCCCTGGTGAAAACCACAGTGGTTGTTTCAAAATAATTGTGTATATTTTGTGCACGCAAAATTGCTAAAAAGCAACAACCATCAAAACGTAAGCAATAAAATAAGTGCAGAAAACCTAACATGACGTAATACAGTTGTGATGCAAGATAACATCGCCGTCGACATGATAAAAGCAACAGCTGTTTTTAAATAATTTATGTTCGGTAAATTTTAGCAATGGAAATGCAAGATGGCTGCAAAACTCAGGAGGGAACACAACGCAACTAACTAGGCCGTGCAATGACGTCATCGCCGTGACGTCACGACGCACGTCACGCCCACCCCGCCTATTACAAAATCCACCAGGCCTCCCTATTCGAATTCCATCCCCGCCCCCTTCGCTGTTGCCATGGCGCTAGAAATCGGGCCACGCCCACTTTCCAAGTAACGGCCGCGGGAAGGGATGGGCCGAGCGAGCCGCGCGCCTGCGCAGAAAGGGGCGAAGCCGTCCTCCCGCCCTGACAAGACCTCGCGAGATCACGACGCGGGGAAGGGGCGGGGCCCGCCGCTTGAAGGACGGGAGGGGGGAAGGGAAAGCATTCGATAATCATGGAAATGGGATAGAGCGGCGCGCGCACGGCTTCCGCCGAAGCCGCGCCGATAGGAGAGGCGGCGGAGGCCGCGAAATATTCCCGGGGCTCGAAAACGCGTGTCAAAAAAAATGAAAATCCTTTTTACCTCAGTGAGGAAAAGACTCGGAGCGGCCCGCCAGCGAGACTCCTTCCCGGCACTTCCGCTTCCGGTCTGACGTCAGAGGACAGCAGCGTCGCCGTAGAGATGCGCGCGGCTAGAGCGACCGCTGGCCAGGGGGCGCTAACTTCCGGAGGACAGAGCTACGAAAGTATAGAGGAGCCACAAGTGCAGCAAGAATTTTGTTAGTGAAGAATTGGAAAACACAAGATTGGCAGGTGAAGATGATGGATTTTTCAGAGCTAGCAGCCCAGAATAATAATAATAATAATAATAATAATAATAATAATAATAATAATAATAATAATAATAATAATAATAATTTATTTATACCCTGCCCTCCCCAGCCAAGACCGGGCTCAGGGCAGCTAACAACCAATAATAAAAACAAGTTGATTAAAATACAATTTAAAAGATTAAGAAACCAGAGGCCTTTCTTCTTGGAATAACAGGTCTGGAATTGCCCAAGAAAGACGTTAAATTATTTTTGTATGCCACAACTGCGGCTCGTATTTTGTTAGCTAAAAAGTGGAAAACCCAAGAATTACCAACGATAGAAGAATGGCAGATGAAGATGATGGATTTTTCAGAGCTAGCCGACCTAACCGGAAGAGTCCGTGACCAGAAGGAGGAGGAGTATCAGGAAGAGTAGACTAAATTTAATGATTATTTAGTTAAATATGTTCAGTTAAACTAACTGAAAATAGCTTGCAGATACCTAATTGGCTTAGGATTTTATTTATGTTAAGTGTTGAATTAACATGTTTAATTTCGTAAAGTGAAGATTTAAGGATGTTAATGTTTAAGTTAAATTTTATAAGAATTGTGACTTGGGAAACCGTTAAAAGGATATGCAATGAAATTCAACCAAGGAGAAGCGGGGAAGTCACTTAACAAAGTTAATAAGTGTAATTTTCAATAAGGCTATGATTTATGCTTGTTTGTCTTTCGTGTTTGTTTATAATATTGTGAAAACCAATTTTTAAAAATTGGGGGGGGGAATAAAAGATTAAGATACAACAACCCTCTTGCAGTGCAGAAATCTCAGCTAAAGCACCGCTGACAGATGGCCACCCAACCTCTGCTTGAAAACCTCAAAGGATGGAGAGTCCTCCGCTTTCCATCGCAGTCAAACAGCTCTGACCGTCGCAAAGTTCTTCCCGACGATGTCGAGTCGGCACCTCCTTTCTGGCTATGTGAAGCCACGGGTTCGGGTCCCACCCTCCCGAAGCAGGAGAAAACAAGCTCGTTCCCTCTTCCTTCTGTGTGTCGGCCCTCGAGATGTGTGTCGAGAGGCCAAACTCCCAGCCTAGAGGCAGACGGGGTCTGCAGGAAGGCACAACATAAACAAGTAATGGGGGACGTCTGGCTAGGTGGGACCAGAGACGGCAACTCTGTGGGACCCTGCTCTGGAAGGCCTGTGACAGCGCTCTGGCTGCTACAGCCAGATGCGGACAAGTGGGGTGCTGCGGGGTTCTGCCCTGGGCCCAGAGCTTGCTGTTCTAATTTTGAGCGTCTCCCCTGTTACGATTACTATTTATTTTTTTCTTAAACACAGCTCAAGTGGTTTACTCTCCCACTGTCGTTTCTCCTTCGCTCCTTTGGGCTGTGCTTCCAGCGACTGCAGACAATGGGGATTTCAGGCCCGGGTCGCCACTGAACCCCTGGGTTGCTAATGGGAGTGCCCCACTGGTGTTGCAGCTGAGGAAGGAATCCCCTCCTGTTAGGGGTCCATGCCAGCTGCCCTCTGCTTCAGATTCTTGCAGAGAAATGCTCCCCTCCCTCATATGCCCAGGCTCCCTGACCCTTCCCACACACCCACCCCACAAAGAGGCAGAAGCCAGACAGTGTTTCCAGCCCAAATACTGATCAACATAAGCTCAATTTATTTGAAACAGACTTTTCGGCAACAAGTGAACAATGGCCTCTTCGGCAGGAATGGTGGTTTGCTTGCTTGGTGGTGGTTCCGACGGCTGGGGGCGAGGAGGGGGCGGCGGTGGTCCCGTGTCTTCAACCTGGCTTCAGCAGGTAGCGCTATCCCGGCCCCAAACGTCACCCCGAGCCAGTCTGTCGAAGAAAACCTTTACACGCAACCACGGGGGTGTCCCCGTTTCCGCAGCAAGAGCCACAATGGAGCTTTCCCTGTGGCTCCGGCAGGGCCTCTAAAGCTGCCTGAAGGAAGGCGAGGAGATCCCAAACTTGGCTTTGTTTACTGTTGGGAAAGGCAGACTCGAACACTGGATTACCGGCACTGCAGACGTTTCGAGCCAGAGTTCCGGGGAAAGGAAGGAGGCGGAACGAAAGGAAGAAAGGGAACGCGGACATGGAGAAAAAAAGATGTGCTTCCTAAACAGCAAAGCCCGACTGGTCACTGAGTAAAGCAAATTGCTCAGGAGCAGGTGGAGCTTGAGGAGGAGGCGGGAAGAGGAAGAAAAACATCGACATCCATCCAATTTTCGACACACACTGTTAGAAGCCGGACACTCGCAAGAACACTGTGCGCCTGTTTCCTTCTGCTGGGAGACCCGATTGCTGCCTTTTCAAAAGCAGCGTCAGACGTCATGGCAAAACATGCTGAGGAAGCTTCCCCCCCACCCGAAAATGAGGCTAATTTTCCAGATGCAGGGACTTTTCTACCACTAAGGAGCAGCCCAGCGTGGTCCAGGCATGGATTTGCCAGCTCGGCTGCTGCTTGTGAAAACTGCAGAAATCGGTTCTTCCCCCTCGGCTCCAGAATCGGTGTAAATTTGCTGAGTCCACCCGCTCGGAATTCCCTGCCCTCATGGGAAGGAGAGAGAGCAGGTTTTCTGCAAGCGATGCGTCGTCCGGAGTCTCCGTTCCGAAAACAGGCCTGCGCTAATGAGTGTGGGGGCTTTGAGGGGGTCCGCAGAGGTCAAGCAAGGGTTTCTCTGGCAAGAAGGGCTTGGCTAATACTCGGAAGCGGCTCCGGAAAGCAGACCGCAAACGGTGCTCAGGTTTCTGAAGCGCGGAAATAAGACTGGCCAGGTTTTTCCTGAGGTCGACTCTCTCTCAGGGCAACAGCTAACTCCTAACGTGATTAACACTGAACAAGAGAAACACACACATATTCACAAGGTCGGTGCCGAAGGCTGCCGGATTTGGGGCTCGGGCTGGTTCCCGCTTCCAGCCGGCCAAACCTTCCCCACCCCCCGAGAACCACCTTCTGAGCACCAAATGCGTTTCTGAACTGGAAGATGCGCTGTTTCCTCGGTTGTGGCTGTTCAGGTGGCCCTCACTGCGTCCGGAGTTGGTAATCTAGGGCAGAGGAACAGGAACGGACGGGAGACGTTTAGAAACTAGGAGGAAGTGTTTTACTGAGAGCAGCAAAGGAGGGAGGGAGGGAAGGCGAAAAGTCCATTTTTAAACTGGTGCTGAATCCGAACTGGTTTGTTGTTAATTCGTTTAAAAAATTGGAAAATTTGCCATTGGAAGAATGGCAAATTAAACTGTTGGGCTACGTTGAAATGGCAAAACTGAAACTCAGCCAGATGGGAGGGGTAGAAATAATAAATTATTATCACATTATTATATTTTTTTTCCAAATTTTTTAAAATGATTTTCACAAAATTATACACAAACAAACAAAAATCATAACCTTATTAAAATTACACTTATTAACACTGCTAAGTGACTTCCTCACTTCCCCTTTGTTGAATTTCAATGCACATCCTTTTAACGGTTTTCCAAATCAAAGTTCTTATAAATTTAACATTAACATCCTTAAATCTTTTCATTTATTATCACTTTATTATAAGTTGAGCCCCTACTCCTGCTGCTTCGCAAGCCCAGATCCTCCTGTTCCCCGCTGCCGTTCACACAAGGCAAGCCCCGCCCCAGACCGTTACCCCTTTCCCAGGTGCCAGGAGGGGGAAGAACACGGGCCTCTCCACCTACCTCCGTTCTGAGTGATGTAGCGGACCCAAGGCAGGGCCTGGTAGCCGCTCTTCTCAATTATCTTCAAGTAGCGTACCTGCGTAGGGAGGGAGAAAAGCAGACCGAGTCACTTCCGCTCTCCATATGAACCTACCCAGACCCCAAGATCATCTTCCGAGGCCTTCCTTCGTGTGCCTCCTCCTCGAGAGGCGCGGAGGGTGGCAACACGAGAGCGGGGCCTTCTCTGCAGTGGCTCCCCTGCCTGTGGGATGCTCTCCCCAGGGAAGTCCACCGGGGGCCTTCATTATACGCCAGATAAAAACGTTCCCACTGATGGTTGCATAAATTAACAGAACTTTGTAGAATTAGTGAGTATGACGGCCAAAGGAAGAAACTGTGGGATTGGCGTGACGCCTTGTTTAGCCCGGCCCCCCCATCTTCGCAGCAGACAACCCTAGCCCCCCACCGTCCCGTCCCCCGACAGCGAAGGGCTTATCACCTGGATGCCGGAAGTGGTGAAATACGGGATTTCGAACTTAACGCTGATGGGTGGCTTCCCCTCTTTATCCTCTGCTTCCACGCTTGGGAGTCCAAAGTGAGCTCGCATCAAGTACTCCTTCCCTCCCTGTGGGGAAAGGCAGAAAGTCAGGGGTCATAGCTCCCCTTCCTGAATTCTGCTGGAACCATTTATAAGCCCCCTCAGAGTATGGGGAGAGCCAGGCTAGACTGGGAAGGCTGCCTTCTCCCTTCCTTCCAGACCGGCAAGACCCTCGGAATTCCCTGTTACCAGAACGTCCAACACAGGTTCCACAGCTTCCGATTGGCAGCTAATCGGAAGCTGCGCCTGGTATCTCAAACGTTTTGGAAGTCGAACGGACTTTCGGAATGGATTCCGTACAACTTCCGAGGCACCACTGTATATACAGTATATATAAAAATTAGTATCGGTTCATCTGCCTTCTGACATGCCCTCCATCTCGGCCTCCGCGTTCTCACCCAGGGTCCAAACAAACACTCGGCTCACCCACAAAAGTCTCACAACATTCAGAGGTGCTAAATGGGGGCCAAGCGAGGGGTGGAGACGCTGTTCCAAAAGTGGCCACAGTCAGATCCCCAAACCGACTCGATCTCCTCTCTCTGGGGTCAGGGGTTCCCCTCTTTCCAGACACCCCAACAGTGTCGGATTTACGTATAAGCTAAACAAGCTCTAGCTTAGGGCCCCACTCTCTTGGGGGCCCCCAAAAAAATTAAAGGAAAAAGAGATTGGATGTCTATTTCCAAAATATAAGATGAAAAACAAATAAAATAAAACAGTGTTTTGTGTTGTGTAGGCTCCTATGATGTGAGTCATGGGCCCATCTGCTAGCCTGCTCCCTAAAATATCCCTGCTTTGCTCCTTTCTATATATAGGGTGCCTACATTCTGCATGGACTAGTTGCAGGGCAAAATGTGCAAATGGCTTAAGATACCGATTGGGTCCATAAATGACCATAGAGCATATATTCAACACCAAAAACAGTGGAAATTTGTTGTTGACAAAGGACAGCTGGACATATAAAGGGCCCCATTACCTTCAGGAGCTGAGGGCCTCATCAAACAAAAATCCAGCCCTACACCCCAAAAACCCAGACAGGCTTACCGGGAAAGACTTGACCGACCAGACGATGGCGCTGTTCTCGGGCACCCACTTCACGCTCCCAACGGTGGTTTTGAACTTTGGCGAATCCGCGTCGTTCGGGACAGGGATGTGGATCTCCACATTGTTGGCTGTCGACCTGCGCTTGAACTGGCTCTTGGCCTAAGAAAGAGCCAGCGCAAAGGAGAAACGGGAGCCTCGTTTTTTGTCCGTCCTCCCCGCCCCCCATATTTCTTTATTAGTTTCGAAAAGAAAAAATTACTGTCAACCAAAAAAACCCCCCAAAGACTAGTACAATTCACAAAGGGTAAATTGAATTCTTACAACACAGCTTCCGCTGTGACTTCCAGTCACCCCAAAACAAACAGAGGGAGGGTCCCACTCACCTTGATCATATACTCTATGCGGCTGTGGGAATGCTTTTCTATGACCGACTCGATCCAGATCAGGGGTTTCACCTGCGGGCGAAGAGAGAAAAGGGGTGTCAGGATAGGTACCGCGAGTGGAAAGCAGGAAAGCCCCCGGACACAGCGGCTGCGGAGAAGAGGGCTCACTCTCTGGGCTGGCAACCAGGCCAATAATTTGGGAGAGGACTTTGCATGGAAGGTCTAGCATAATAACAACAATAAGAATTTATTATTATTTATACATTGCCCATCTGTCTGGGTTTCCCCAGCCACTCTGGGCGGTTCCCAACAGAATATTAAAAGCACAATAAAACATCAGACATTAAAAACTTCCCTAAACAGGGCTGCCTTCAGATGTCTTCTAAAAGTCAGGTAGCTGTTTATCTACTTGACATCTGATGGGAGGGCGTTCCACAGGGCGGGCGCCACCACCGAGAAGGCCCTCTGCCTGGTTCCCTGTAACCTTGCTTCTCGCAGGGAGGGAACCACCATGGGGCCCTCGGGAGATGGACCCCAGTGTCCGGGCTGAACAATGAGGGTGGAGACGCTCCTTCAGGTATACAGGGCCAAACTGTTGTCCCAAAGAAGCTGGAGACCCAAGTTTGGAAAACACCAGGCTAGACTGAAGGGAAGAAGAAAGCAACAGAAAGGAGGGGGGAGAGGCATAAGGAAGGGATTTGCTCCTGCCCTCGGATCAACGCAGACTCACGTGAGTGTTCAGGCGATAAGACATGAGCTCAAACTCCCCATCGGGTGGGATGAACGAAATAGTCCTGTCGTTTTCGAAGCGAGAGAGGCGGACGCACTGGTGGAACTTCACATCTTCCAGTTCCACAGATTTGCTTTTGCCTCCTGGTGGGAGGAGAAGAAGAAGAAGATTAAAATGAAAAGTGCCTTAACTGTCCAGGAAGGAGAACTGGCGATGATTTGGGAATAAGGAGGGAGGCTGCAGAGAGGCAAGTGGCCCTGAAAATACAAGGGAGAATCTGTTTTCCTACTCACACACAAACACCCCCTTGGTCCTCAACCTTAATCCGTTCCGGAAATTCGTTCCAAAACCAAAGCTTCCAAAACCAAGGAGCACCGCTTTCCCATAGAAAGTCATAGAATCATAGAGTTGGAAGAGACCACAAGGGCCATCGAGTCCAACCCCCTGCCAAGCAGGAAACACCATCAGAGCACTCCTGACATATGGTTGTCAAGCCTCTGATCACGCAAAACGGATCAATCCGTTCCAGACTTTTAAAAACAACCCCTAAAACAGCCATTTAATGTGAATTTTACTCTCTATCGAGACCACTGATCCATAAAATGAAAGCAATAATCAATGTACTGTACTATAAAATAAAGAAGACAGTAATGTAGATAAAAGCAATTAAAATTGTTATTTTTTCTTCCCCGCACTGATGACGTTCATTGTTTGGATGGGGGGGCTTTTATCCATTTCCGCAGTCACACAACCAATCAATCGGTAACTGAACTGGGTTCCACACAGTCACAAAAACAAATGAACCGAAAAAGCCTGAAAAACAAAAACGCAAAATAAAGAGCAAAAACAAAAACACCTAACTTAATCTGTCCCGGAAGTCCCTTTGACTTCTGAAATGTTCGGAAAACCAAGGCACGGCTACTGACTGGTGCAGGCGCCCCAGAAACAATAGCCGACAGCCGCGGCGGACGTTTGGCTTCCAAAAAAGTTCGGAAACCAGAACACAATTACTTCCGGGTTTTCAGCGTTTGAGAACTAAGGCACCAGTGTAGTTGAAAAGATGCCCCGCTCCTGACCCAGCTCTCTCCCCGCGAAGGGTGAGTTCCTCAAAGAGGCAAGGAAAGAACCCGAAATGTTTTGGGAGCCGCCGCAGACATACTCACGGCCAGTGTTGTCGAAGAGGACTTTGTCGTTTAAGCCCAGGCGGAGCTCTGGCATCCCAGAGAGGAAGACCCTCATTTTGATGGAGCCCACGATCTCGCTGCGCAGAACGTTCCCGTTGGCGCTCACCTGGGGCGGGAGGGAGGGGGGTCAGTGGACGAGGACCGACAAGGCACTGACCAGCCGCAGGAGGCCACTTTTTGAGGCCTGCCAGCCGATGACGACGGCTCGGGCGACGGCCGAGGGGTATAGACAGATCAAATGAGTGTGCGGAGGCAAGAACAGACGTGAGGAATTTCTCCAGCCTGCACCCCATCCCGAAACACAGAGGTCAAGTGGGCAGCTTCCGGGCCGCTGGACTGGAGGGTTTCCTCATCCTTCAACCATCTCGCAGTTGACATTATCGAACTTGCAAGCTTAGGCTGTGCAGGAAAAGCTTCCCAAAATTGCTCCCCACTGCGCAGATAAAATATAGCGGACAGAATTCTACAGGGTGGGGCGTTAAGCATGCGAAAACAGTCCAGATTTCAGGCATCTTCTCTTGGTCGTCAAGCAGACGATCGCGAAGGTGCCTAATTTACAACGCTGTTGTTAGAAGAAAGGGAGATTTGGCCATGAAGCTGATGGCAGTGGGTTCTCCTTCTCTGGTCATCTCTGTGCAGGCCGTGGGGTGTGCACGTCCTCCCGGGGAGGGCCCTCTTGTAACGCCACCCCCAGCGCAATGGGTCCACGGCCTACAAGCCTAAGGGACCTTCCTCCAAAAGCTCATTAGCGGAAAAGCGTACTCACCAAGAGGTTCACCGATTCGATGACGTCCAGGAAGACCTCATTTTTCCGGTACTTGATCCCTTCCGAACGCCAAGACACGGCGTTGGTAACGGTGGCCGGAGGGCGCGGCGCTCCCGTCTCCAGCTTGTGACCTTCTTGGGTGATGTACCTTTCCGAAAACACAGGCAGGAAGTCAAAACGCAACGCTCTGCACCTTTCCACCCCAGAGACATGTTTAAAATGATTCCCCAGCTGGCCGGAAGATAACCAAGAGGTTTAAGCCTAGTCCAACCAGGGGAGACAGAGGGACACACCACCGATCTCTTCTCCCTCAAACCCCAACTTGTGTCTCTAGACTCAGTCTACACAGCAGCAGCTCCTGGGCTCAGACATTTGCAAGCGGGGAGCCACCGCAGAAAAGGCCCGCCACCCGTCGGTAGCAACTCTCTCCTCTCCTGCCAAGATTTCAGCGGCCAATTCTGAGTCTCCGGCTGCTTCTCTCGGAGATTCAAAAGAGGCACTTACTCTTGTAAAATCTTGCTGTCCGTGGTCTGTGGGTATCCGAAATCCATCAGCTCATCTAAAAGTTCGTAAATGATCACAAAGTTGTCTCTGATGCTCTCTTCCTCCAGCTCTTTGAAATACTCGGAAAACACCTGAAACGGTCAGGAAAGAGAACGAGGTCACCCAGGACCAAAGGTTAAAGTGGCAGGAAGCAGGTCTCAAATAAAAAAAAGGTTGTTCACAACCTTTGAAACTGCTAATGCTGGAAAGGTGGGGAATGCATTCGTCAACCATCCCCAGATTCCTCCATCACTGTTGATTCAATCCTGTACAGTGGTCCCTTGGTTCTCAAACTTCATCCGTTCCGGAAGTCCGTTCCAAAACCAAAGCGTTCCAAAACCAAGGCGTGCTTTCCCATAAAAAGTCATGCAAAACGGATCAATCCGTTCCAGACTTTTAAAAACAACCCCTAAAACAGCCGTTTAACATGGATTCTAATATCTAACGAGACCACTGATCCATAAAATGAAAGCAATAAGCGACGTACTGCGGTCAGACAATCAATCAATCAGTAGCTGAACTGGGTTCCACACGATCACAAAAACAAAACAAAAGGAGCGGCAAAAATGCAAAATAAATAGCAAAAACAACGTAACACTCAAAATGGAAGTGTGGCACTCAAAATGGAGCATGTTTGGCTTCCGAAAGTAGTTTCCCAACTGGAACACCTACTTCCGGGTTTGCAGTGTTTGGGTTCCAGGTTTTTTGAGTCCCAAGGCGTTTGAGAATCAAGGGACCACTGTATTAGGCTCCTTCGCCCAAGGGGATGACAAAATCCACATGGGGGAAAACCCTCAGGGCCTCAACATCTCTGACACAGTACTCTGCAGGAACACAGTAATTGCCACAGTTACCTGAACGACCTTGTAGAGGAAGGAAAACACCAGAGAGACGCAGGCGTTCTTCTTAGAGGTGGCAACCACTGGGAGTGGGGCTGTGTTGAGGAGTTTGTCGCTTAAAAGGGGGGGGGCATCAACAAACACATTTGCAGGTTTTCAAGTTGCCGGTTCTCTGTATTTCGTTTACATTTTATTCGCTTCGCTTTGCAAACTTGCCTCCCTGTTGACCAAACGCCACAAGGCGCATAATAATGCTAAATTTAACCATGTGAAATCTACCAGGGATGAAGCACAGCAGACCTTTTCCTGGCACTGGCTAGGTTTAAATGAACACAAGCCCCTGTGTTGTAAAAGGTAACAATCTACAAAAATAAAAATGCAACATGCTGGCTAATAACTGTTAGTGAATATATAATCAGTTATGAAGTCATTCAAAATATACAAACAAGCCACTTCAAAATGGTGTATATATCGTACAACACATCTCACAAAATATACAAGTAACTACAAGTTACTACAAATAGTTACTACAAGTAGGGTGGGTGTTATACATGGAAAAATACGGTATTTTAATATTTGGGACCTTGGAATTCTTATAAAAAGGGGGTTTCGGGAAGGTGGGGGCTGCCACAGAGAAGGCCGTTTTGCTTTGGCAAAGGATACGATATAAATTGTTGTGTTTGATCCACATAAATCGGACGCCTCCGTGGGCCAGGATGGGAGACAGAGTCCCTTCCTCTTCCTTCTCCATGAGGATCGGCATGAAATGCTCGACTTCTGACATGTCCACATCTCCGCGGTAATTTCTGCAGATGAGGACCTGGAATCGGCAGGAGCATGTGGAGTGGTTTGGGGCAGAGAGAGAGAGAAAAAGAGAGAATCTTTAGCAACTTAAAACGGAAGTCTAAACCATGACGTTGCCACTGTTCGGTCACACCCAGGAACCGTCCCCTGCAGAAGCTCCACCACCACGTCCGGGGCCCAGAAGGAAACCACTGGCTTCCTGCTTTCGGAAGGAGCCAGGGCCAGAAATCTGCAGGCTGCGGCGCTCCTTTTGCAAAAAAAGGCAGTCGCTGCCCAGTGACAGGCAGGGCCTTCCTCTGGGAGGAGAGGTGGGGATCTGCGCCCCACCCAGCTAACTCCCTCGTCTCTAATAATAATAATAATAATGATAATAATTAGTATTTGTACCCCAGCTGGATGACTCTCTAGTTGTCAATAATAAAAATACCATAATAATTAGTATTAGTAGCCATACTAGCATTGGTACCCCATCCAGCTAACTCCCTGGTCTCTAATTATTATTATTATTATTATTATTATTTTATTTATTTGTTATTTATATTTATTTATTTCCTGCCCATATGGCTGGGTGTCCCCAGCCACTCTGGGCGGCTTCCAATAAAACACTATTAAACATTAAAAGCTTCCCTAAACAGGGCTGCCTTCAGATGTCTTCTAAAAGTCAGGTGGTTGTTTTTCTCTTTGACATCTGGTGGGAGGGCGGGGTTCCACAGGGCGAGAGCCACCACCGATATTACAATACTGATATTATTTTATTATTATTTCTACCCCGGCCACCCTGGGGCAGCTTCCGAGCCCGTATCATCCTAATTTTATTATTATTTATTATTTAGGGAACCAGGCAGAGGGCCTTCTTGGTGGTGGCGCCCACCCTGTGGAACACCCTCCCACCAGATGTCAAAGAGAACAACAACTACCAGACTTTTAGAAGACATCTGAAGGCAGCCCTGTTTAGGGAAGCTTTTAATGTTTGATGTATTATAGTATTTTAATATTCTTTTGGAAGCCGCCCAGAGTGGCTGGGGAAGCCCAGCCAGATGGGCGGGGTATAAATAAATTATTATTATTATTATTATTATTATTATTATTATTATTATTATTATTTCAACCCGCCCACCTGTCATCTGTCACTCTGGGTGGCTTTCAGACGTGACAGGGCTGCCTTCCGAGACCTGGCCAGCTTTTGGCTAGGGAGGCCCCATTCCCTTTCCCTCTGCTCATCCCTTGGGGGGGGGAAGGCCCACTGGACCCCCCCACTCAAGGGACCCCCTCCCCGGCCCCTCCCCCCCCCCGCTTTTTCCTGTCAGGCAGAGGCGGGCATCTGACACCCCCCAAAATAATAATAATAATAATAATAATAATAATAGGCCCTTGGGGGGGGGGAAGGCCCACTGGACCCCCCACTCAAGGGACCCCCTCCCCGGCCCCTCCCTCCCCCCCGCTTATTCCTGTCAGGCGGAGGCGGGTAGACTGCTCCTGCCCCGGGAGGCTCACCTTCCCTTTGAGGTCCAGCACGTAGACGGCGCTGGCGGACATGGCGAGGCGCTCGGGGGGCGGGAGAGCCACAGGCGACACTCTCCCGGGCGGCGGCAGCAGCGGCCTCGGCGAGCTCCCAGGCGCCGCTTCCCCGCTTCGGAGCCGGAGAGGCCGCAACGACGACGCGCGCGGGCTAGAGCGGCGCTCTCTTCCGGCGCGCGGATCGCGACGTAGAGGCTAGAACGGCCCTCCGTCTCTCTTTCGGCGCGCACTTCATGACGCGCGTATTAGAGCGTCCCTCTCTCGTTCGTCGCGCGCGTCGTGACGTGCTCTCCCTCTCTCGCAGCGCGCGCGTCATGACGTCGCCTCCAACGGACGTTGCTGACGTGGCACCAATGGGATCCCCGGGCCTCGACGAGAGGCGGGGGTTCCGCCGGCCTCCTCCAATGGGAGCCTCCCCGCCCCGCGGACGGGCAGCCCCGCGGGCCTATCGCCGCCCGCGGCCGCCGCTTCCCGGCCTGAGGAACATGGCGAAGACCTACGACTACCTCTTCAAGCTGCTGCTGATCGGCGACTCCGGGGTGGGGAAGACGTGCGCGCTCTTCCGCTTCAGCGAGGACGCCTTCAACGCCACCTTCATCTCCACCATCGGTGCGCCCGCCCCCTGCCCCTCCCTCCCCTCTCCGTCGCCATGGCAACTGCGGAGCGCCCCCTCCCCCCCCAGATGGCAGGCCGAGCTCGCGGGGTTGGTGGGAGGGAGGACCCGGAAGGGAACCCCCGGCAGGGCTTATTTCGGGGGGGGGAGGCTCCAGCTGAGAACCCCAAAAGAAGAATAATCATAGCCTGCAGCTGACACCCCCCCAAAAGAATAATGCAGCTGACACCCCCTAATAATAAACATAGCCTGCAGCTGACAACCCCAAAAGAATAATAATAATAATGCAACTGACACCCCCAAAATAATAATAACAATAATAATAGCCTGCAGCTGACACCCCCCAAAAAGAATAATGCAGCTGACACCCCCAAAATAATAATAATAATAATCATCATCATCATCATCATCATCATAGCCTGCAGCTGACACCCCCCAAAAGAATAATGCAGTTGACACCCCCAAAATAATAATAATAATCATCATCATCATCATCATCATCATAGCCTGCAGCTGACACCCCCCAAAAAGAATAATGCAGTTGACACCCCCAAAATAATAATAATAATAATCATCATCATCATCATCATAGCCTGCAGCTGACACCCCCCAAAAGAATAATGCAGTTGACACCCCCAAAATAATAATAATAATAATAATCATCATCATCATCATAGCCTGCAGCTGACACCCCCCAAAAAGAATAATGCAGTTGACACCCCCAAAATAATAATAATAATCATCATCATCATCATCATCATCATAGCCTGCAGCTGACACCCCCCAAAAAGAAGAATAATGCAGCCGACATCCCCTAATAATAATAGTAATAGCCTGCAGCTGACACCCCCGAGATAATAAAGCCTGCAGCTGACACCCCCCAAAATAATAATAATAATAATGGCCTGCAGTTGACCCCCCCCAAAGAATAATAATGCAGCTGACGGTGCAGGAAACACCTCTGGGGCTGGGATACGGGGGGGGGCAGCTGGCAAGGCCCTGGCTGAAACCCCACCTTGCCTTCCCCTCCTCCGGGTGGAAGCACCTTGTAGGGAAAGACGGGAGGAAAATAAACGGAGTTCCAGGGGGCAGCAAAAAAGGGAGACGGAGACCTTATTATTAATTAATGATTATAATTGTCAGCTGTCAAGTGCCACCTGTTAACTGGCGGGCGGTCTTCTCTGTGCAGGAATCGATTTCAAGATCAGGACAATAGAACTCGATGGCAAGAAGATTAAGCTGCAGATCTGGTAAGGCAGCCCAGGAAATTATCCTTTCCAATTTGTTGGGGGGGGGGGCGAGTCCCTGAGACTCCAAGAGGAAGGGGCAGTGCCATAGCTGTCAACTGTCCCGTGTTTGGCGGGAAAGTCCCTTATCCCAGTGCCGTGTCCCGCTGCTGTCCCTTATTGATGATGTCCCTTAAATTTCCCGGGTTTCAAAGGAAGCAGCTCCTCTCCCTCCCTCCCTGCCGGCCAGGGAGGAGGGAGGCTCCAACTGGGTTGCTTGGCTGCGTTGCTTACCCAATAAGGAGTCTAAGAACGACTGGGGGGTGGAGCTTGCATGCCTTGTGCCGATCAAATCAGCCGCGTTGCCTGGGGACTCGCCTTTCTCAGCGCTTCCCAGCGGAGAGGTGACGCTGGTTTTCCTTGCTGCATCCCCTTTGCCGGGTTGCTGCGCTGTGGGAACCACCGCTTGAGGCTTCGTTTGGCTGCTGGCTGGGCTTTCTGCCTTTGGCTCGGAGGGGCTCAGAAGTTGAACATACCTGTGCCCCTTGGAAAATCCCTTATTTTGGATGCTGATTCCTTATTTTCGAGGCTGCTGGTCCCTTATTTTCAAATCTGTAAGTTGACAGCTATGGGCAGTGCCTCTGACATGGGTGGCAAGCCTACAGACGATCCCTGACAAGGCCACTGCGATGGCAGAGCAGTGGCACAGCTTGTGCCGCTGCAGCGGCGGGAAGAATGCAGAACATCCCAAAATGGCGCGGCACCAGCACCCTAACCTCCTGGGCCTTCTCCCGGCACGGCGGGGCTTTTGCCCCACGCTAGAGCTTCTCGGCCAGCGTACCTTGAGGGCAAGGCAGCGGGGGCCCTGCCTGGCTGTTGTTGTCATTTCTCTTCTTGTGCCTTTCCTCCAGGGACACCGCTGGGCAGGAACGCTTCCGGACGATCACGACGGCTTACTACAGAGGAGCCATGGTGGGTGCACGTCTCCCTTTGACTCGGGTCGCTGCTGACCTCTTTTTAACATGCCGTATTTTTCACCCCATAAGACGCACCTGACCATAAGACACACCTAGTTTTTAGAGGAGGAAAACAGAGAAAAATATTCAGAATCAAATGTTGTTCTAAACTATTGAAAGCAGCAAAGCGGTCGGCTCCTGTCCGCTCTCAAGATGCTGGTGGCGAGGTCCACCTTCGGGTTGAGGACTGAAAACGCCGACCCTAATAATAATAATAATAATAATAATAATAATAATAATATCTTTATTGTCATTGCCCCCTTCAGGGACAACGAAATTACTTGACTGCTCCATAAAAACACTAATTAAACAATACAGTGTAATACAGCAAGGGAGATTAGATGACTTTCAAAGTCCGGGCTTCCCATTCAGGGCCGAGATCGCTCTGGAGAAGAAGCTGTTCTTAAGACGGCTTGTTCTTGTCTTCATCGTCCTGTATCTCCATCCCGACGGCAAGAGCTCGAAGAGACAGTGACCAGGATGCACACCCTCGTTCTCACCCCATCCCTCTGCATACCTTCACGTTCTGTGCTCCTCTTTCCCCCTAGAGCCGGCTCGCTGCCGAATCCCCCTTGCTTTCTGTGTCATGTTGGGAACACCTGAGTTCAGGCTTTTCCCACCTCCAGCCCACAAATCCCTCCAGAATTTTTTTTGGGGGGAGCAGCTCTGTTGATTGGTTCCCTCTCCCCGTTTTTGCTCTTTAGGGCATTATGCTGGTGTACGACATCACCAACGAGAAGTCGTTTGAAAACATTCGGAACTGGGTCAGAAACATCGAAGAGGTATGTTATCCCACTGCTCTGTCTCTGTGGTCGGAGGCTGTCTGTTTCCGAATACCAGCTGCGGAAGCTGCCAGAGAGGAGAGTTGCTTTTGTGGAAGTCGTGGTGTATATCCGTGGACATGAAAGCTAGGTGGGGACAATGTCAGTCATAGCCAGAGGTAGAAAGAGGCCTCTCTCTGCTATTTTTATTATTATTATTTTATTGAATTTATATACCGCCCTATACCCGGAGGTCTCAGGGCGGTTCACCAAAAAAGGATCACAATATATAAAATCAAAATAAAAGCAGTAACCCAATAATACTTCAGCCCCCAAAAAAGAATACTTCACCCCCAAAAAGAACCATATTTTAAAAGGGTATAGGATGTCAAACAGATCTCCCAAAGGCCTGGTTAAAAAGGAATGTTTTTGCCTGGCACCTAAAGGTGTGTAATGAAGGCACCAGGCGAACTTCCCTGGGGAGAGCATTCCACAGATAGGGAGCCACTGTAGAGAAGGCCCCGTTCTCATGTTGCCACCCTTTGGACCTCTCAAGGAGGCACACGAAGAAGGGCCTCAGAAGATGATCTCAGGGTCCGTGTAGGTTCCTAGAGACCCTTGGAGAATTTCCTGTGCAGGCAATACTGCCTGGACCTAGAGGAACAGCCTACAAACAGTTCGTAGATCATAGATCATAGAATCGTCAAACTGGGAGGGATCCCAAGAACCATCTACCCCAGGGGTCAGCAAACTTTTTCAGCAGGGAGCCGGTCCGCTGTCCCCCAGACCTTCATGTCCCATAATTCCTAGCAGGAAGGCTTCAGGTTTTGGGGGGAAGGAGCATTTGAAACGGGCTGCTTCTGTTCTCAGGCGCTCAGAGGAGACTCTCCTCCTCCCCAAGGGGAGCCTGCTTCTCAGAGGTGCGGTTTCTTGCAGGATCCGCAGTGGGACAAGACCGTTGCCCTGTAGAAGGTAACGAATGGTGAGCCAGCCCTTCTGCTCGCTCATCCTGGCTGGGAAACCCCTCCGGGAAACGCATCTTGCGGCGGCGCTTGCCACGGTCCCTGCTCTGCCGTCTCCAAATTCTGCAACTAACACAGAAGGCTTCTGCTTTGTTCCGAATGAGCGGCATGGCACTGTGGGGTTTTTTGCAAGCGTTTGAAGTGCAGTGAAATTCCTGGAAGTGGCAGGGAAGTTCTTCTGCCAGGAGGGGGCCTCTGAAAGGCCTTTCCCTTCCCAACAGAGCTGGATGAGAAGCACTGTGTCGGCCTCTCAGCCCCAAGCTCTGCGTGCAGACCAGGCCGTGTCTCTTTTTCTCACCACTGCGCTCACTCTCTCCCCCCGCAGCATGCGTCTCCAGATGTGGAAAAAATGATCCTCGGGAACAAGTGCGACATGAACCACAAGCGGCAGGTCTCCCGAGAGCAAGGAGAGAAGGTGAGGGGCGGTTTTTGGCGTCCAGAGATTAGCCGGTCGTGTGTCATGGGAGAGGCAAGGGGGATGTCAAGGGAGCTGAGAGCCAGAACAGAGAGAGACAAGGAAGCACCGGCTAACTTGCAGTTAGCCGTTTCATTGAGGAATCAGGAATAATAATTATTATTATTTTATTTATTATTTATACCCCGCCCATCTGGCTGGGTTTCCCCAGCCACTCTGGGCAGCTCCCAACAGAATATTAAAATATAAAAGATCAAACGTTTAAAAACTTCCCTAAACAGGGAATCTGCCTCCAAAAGTCATAGTTGTTTATTTCCTTGACATCTGATGGGAGGGCGTTCCACAGGGCGGGCGCCACCACCGAGAAGGCCCTCTGGCCAGTTCCCTGCAACCCCACTTCTCGCAGGGAGGGAACCGGCAGAAGGCCCTCGGGAGAGGGACCCCGGTGTCCGGGGTGGAGAAGCTCCTTCAGGGATACTGGGCCAAAGTGTTGTCCCAAAGAAGCTGGAGACCCGAGTTTGTTATTCTGTCTCTCACAGCTACAATAAACCTACCATTAAAATTACGGACTGGTCATTTCTTTCATCAGTGGGCAAACGAGCAAATTTAGCAGGGGATCAAATACTCCCCCCCCCCCCCACTGTATGTTGGATTCGGGAATGGAAATTTTTTTAGAACTGTGTTTCTCAAGGCAGATGCTGGTTCCTGTGTTCAGGGCCTGCCTGCGTAACTGACATGAGACCTTTCCTCCTTTTTTTCTTGTTCAGCTGGCCAGCAGCTTCGGCATCAAGTTCATGGAAACCAGCGCCAAGGCAAACATCAACATAGAGAACGTGAGTGGCGGCCCTGCCTTCCTGACCCTCTTTCCCGGAAGCCTTTTCGCCCGGTCCAAAGGGCGGAAGGACGCCTGGGGCCCAGTCCCCCAGGCAGAATCTCTTAAGCCCTTCCAGCTCCCCTCAGCGCTGCAGCAAATCTGCAAAACGGGGGACCCGCTGCAAAAATAGCTGCCGCGCCCCATCATTTCTCCCTCTCCCGGCCCACAATTCTAATTTGCAGAGGTCTGGCCCGCTGCTGCTGCTGCTCTTGCAGATGACGGGGGACATTGTGCAACAATCCGTGGTGTGGTATGACAGGTCGCAAGGGCCATTTGGGGACACCAAAGAGCCAATTGCCCCCTCCGCCTAGCCTCCCTCGAGTCTTTGGCTTTGCATTTTGGCGTGAGCGCCAGGAGAGCAGCGCGAGCTACGAGGCCTCGTCCGATCCTTTTCACATTTATATATATATTTTCTATTTCCCCGTTTTAAATTCCAGGCGTTTTTCACTCTCGCCAGAGACATCAAGGCGAAAATGGACAAGAAACTGGTGAGTCGCCTTGGCTAGAACGCAGATTTATTTGTTGCATTTATCTCTCTCCTTCTCCAAGGAGAGCTCAAGGCTCCCCCTCCTCATTTAATCCCAACAACTGCCTGGTGCAGGTTAGGCTGAGGGGAATTGATTGGTCCAAGCGGGCTTCAAGGCTGAGTGGGAGATTTCAACGCTGGTCTCCCATGTCCTAGCACGGCACTCTTGACCGCTAAACCAGGCATGTCCAACTCGCAAGAAACTGCGATCTACTCCCACAATAACAAGGGTTTGCAGTGTTTGGGTTCCAAGTTGTTTGAGTACCAAGGCGTTTGAGAACCGTGTGTGTGTGTATGTATACACACACACACACACACACACACACATACATAAAACAGTATTAACTTGTTCAGTGTTGTATAAGAAACTAGTTGGGCTGAGGAGGACAGGTGGCAAAGGGTAAGGGTTTTATAACGCACTATCGTAAACAGTTAACAACGCCAGCAGGGTTGTAAGGTGGCTTGTGATGATAATGGTTAATGCCTTTTTGTATTTTTGTAAAAAATGTAGATAGGTTGAATGAGTGAAAAAGGAAAATGTATCAATGCTTTGGTGTAAAAAACAAACTGCGAAAGCTATGAGTTGGGTGGGAGGGAAGTTGCTAAGTAAAGTAAAATGGAAAATAAGGGTGTATTTAAATATTTAAAATGGAAGTGTAATAAAAATGTGTGTTTTTTTAAAGTTCTATAATGTGGCAGGGGGGGAGGAGGCGAAATGAGCTTTGAGGTCGCGGCCTTTGGAGCTGCTAGGAGCATAGAGCCCAAAAGTAAAATGAGGATGTATTTAAATGTTTAAAATGGAAGTGTAATAAACATATTATTTTTAAAATAATATATAATGCGGCAGGAGGAGAGGGGGTGTAATGAGCTTTGAGGTCGCGGCCTTTGGAGTTGCTAGGAGCACAGAGCCCGGGTCTGCTGGGCGCCATTGCCCTGCTCCCTCCCCAGGCAAGAGTTTGACCTGCAGCTCCAGCAGAGTTTGCAGTGGGGGGGGGGGCAGAAACAGATTGGATTCAAAGCCCACCTGAATAACCCTCCCGTGGTCCTTTTGCATTCACAGGAAGGCAACAGCCCTCAAGGCAGCAGCCAGGGGGTGAAGATCACCCCCGAGCTACAGAAGAAAACCAGCTTTTTCCGATGCACCCTCCTCTGAGGGGGGGGCAGCCTTACCGCGAGCCTCTGCTCAAGCTTCCTGGGCCGTGCCTGCTTGCAAGAGGCTCCTCCTTCTCTTCTCCCTGTCTGGCTCTGACCCCACCAACGCAACCCACCACGCTGCATTTGCTGGAACGGAACTGAGGAAGGGGCTTCTTTCCACGACGGACTCTCCCGCGTCGGAGAAAACGCCGTTTCCCCCTCCCGTCGCGCCTGCCAGACGGAAAACGCACTGCCTGTTTGCGGCGTGGGGAGGGTGTTGCTTTGGGGAGAAAAGATGGGGATCAAGAAATCAAGACACGGGAAGTTTCCTAATGGGTTTCTCTCTCTCTGTCTCTCTCTTTCTGTCTCTGGGATGTGTTTTGGATAACTGTATCAAGACTAGTAGAAAAAAAAAGTCAGAATAACTCTCAATGATTTCCTGCTGAATCCCCAAATCTACGAATGGTCAGGGGTGCCGGTGGAGCCCCCTAAGACATTTCTATCAGGCTGGATCACACAGCCGGCTTAAAAGCACTGATTTTGTTTTATTTTTGGTAGCAGATTTTAACACCACCACCCCCCTTTCCTTGCGTCGCTTTGTGGGGGCCACAAAGCTCGCCGATTCCTTTCACAGACACGGGAAAAGAGGCATCTGAAATCTGCTCCTGGTGTGCTCCTGGCGATGATTCTAGACACTCCTGTGATAGAAGTTGCACAATGCCTCGATACACAAATGAATAAATCTATTTTTTTAGAGAAAACAAAAGCTTGTGTGAGATGCTACTTGAGTTTGTGACTGGGAACATCTGGCAAACCTCTGGTTGCCTTCAGTGGGGCCCCAGCTGCTCTCTGGGAAGGTCTCCTGGGAAGATGGATTGCTCTGTCCAACCCTCCCCAACATCATCTACTACTACTACTACTACTTCTAATTATTATTATTATTATTATTGTTATTATTATTATTATTATTATTATTAGTTCCCTGCCCATCTGTCTGGGTTTCCCCAGCCACTCTGAACAGCTTCCCACAGAATATTAAAAACACGATAAAACATCAAACATTAAAAACTTCCCTAAACAGGGATTCCTTCAGATATCTTTTAAAAGTCAGAGAGTTGTTTATCTCCTTGGCATCTGATGGGAGGGTGCCACCACCGAGAAGGCCCTCAGCCTGGTTCCCTGCAACCTCACTTCTCACAGGGAGGGAACCACCAGAAGGCCCTCAGGAGATGTCTGGGGTGGAAACGCTCCTTCAGGTCTACTGGGCCTTTGAGGCCATTTAGGGTTTTAAAGGTCAGCACCAACACTTTGAATTGTGCTCTGAAACCTAGTGCCCTGGTCCAGATTTTTAAAGCTACTTTTAAATTGGATGACCCCTGGGGTCCTGGCATTACAATCCCGCTGAGTGCCTAAACCTTGCCAGGGCACAAAAACGAAGACTGCCAGGAGGCGGTGCCACAGGTTTGTCATTTTATTTCCTGCCACCCGCACCAAAATCCTGCCCATCCCAATTAAACCACCTTGCTGGGTGGCCAGGATAGGTCCCTCGGCCAAGTCCATGGTGGGGCTCCTCAGCACCCCCACTGCCCCCCATCACATGTTGGCTCTCTCCCTCTGCAGCCGGGAATTGTAGGCCCTCGAGACGGTGTTCCAGGCATCCATATAGCGGTCCATGCACATCGCGACACATTTCTGAGAAGGGAGAGGAAAAGGAGAGGGTGGTCAGGAAAGAGGAGAAGGCGGCAAGTCTCCATCACTGGGGGCTGGGGGGGGGGAACCTCCAGCCCACCAGCTCAGTAAAGGGGGGGGGCTATTAGGTTGCTCTTTTTAATTTAATTACGAATTAAATCTTGATTTTATTCTGTGAACCACTCTGAGACCCCTGAGTATAGCGGGGCAGTATATGAAAGAAAAAGAAAGAAAGAAAGGGAAGCGAGAGATAGGGGAAAGGGAAGGGAGGAAGGGGGAAGGGAAAGAAAGAAGGAAAAAGAAAAAAAGAGAGGGAAGGAAGAAATAGAGAGGGAAGGAGGAGGGAGGGAGGAAGAAGAGAAAAAAAAGCAAGGAAAAAGAAAGAAGAAAGGGAAGAGAGGGAAGGAAGAAATAGGGAAGATGGAGGGAGGGAAGGAAGAGGGGAGGTAAAGAAGAAAAAGGGAGGGAGGGAGGGAAGGAAGGCAGGAAGGAAGGACGGACGGACGGGCGGGCGGCTAGCCTCACCTGCTCGGAGTTGTCGAGGGAGCTCCCGGGCTTCCCAATGCACTTCCGGAAACATTTGTCAGTCATCCTCTGCAAAGGACGGAAAAAGGAAAAGTTTAAATGGAAGAACAGAGACAGGGTTAACAGTGGCTGACGTAGGCACCTCAAATTTCAGGGGTGCCCTGTGTGACACCAAAACCTGCCCCTCCCCACCTCTCGCCTTCCGTTGGGTGTCATAGTCGGGGCACCTACTACACCCCCCAGAAGTCTGGTGCGCCCCTAGATCAGCCTTTGAAGGTCAAGGAGGGTCCTGGGGGGGGGGAAGCAAGAGCTGCCTGTAGCAGGGGGGGGCGGCTTGAATAAAATATAGGGGGGTGGGAAGAAGTTAAGCCCCGCCCTGCGCAGTCCATCCCAGGACAGGGTGGAGGGGATGCCATTACAGAAAAGCATTGAAAATCCATGTACTTTTGTAAACCAAGAAGATATTTAATTAAAAAAACAATTTTAATTAAATAGATATTTAATTCGATATTTAGATAGGCTGTTAGAGGTGCTACCCCACGCCTAAAGTTTTCCAACTTTGATTTCCTAAAAAAAAGAAAGAATCAAGCTCAAAAGCTTTGGCTGGGGCCCCCCCCACCACCCTAACAAAAATCCCAGCTCTGCCCATGCCAATGCCCACCCACCTTTACTAGAGGGGGGGGATTTGAGACCCCTCGGCTCTCTTATGGGGGTCCCAGAAGCCCTCGTGGGGGTGGGCCAAGGGGACCCCCCCCGGGCGTGGGTTCCTATGGGCGCCCGGTTTCCTCCCTCCCCCTCGCTCACCTGCAGCAGCTCCTGCGCGTTGGCCACGGCGATCTGCACCTTGACCTGCTCCATCAGGGCCCCGGGGTCCAGGCGACCCCCCGACGCGAAGTCCCCGTTGCCCGACGCCATCGCCCGCGCCAGACCCCACGCCGGAAGGAAGGAAGGGGAAACGCGCATGCGCCGCGCGGCACGGAGGACTGCATTTCCCGGCGAGCACCGCGGCGTCTACGCATGCGCGGTGCATCTGGAGAAGTAATTAAATATAATGCGCATGCGCCTCGCGGAGGGCTAGAGTTCCCGGCGAGCACCGCGGCAGTTACGCATGCGCAGTGCGTCTGGAGGGGAGACTCCTGGCGCGGTAGAAACGTATTTAGTTTCTCTACGGCGAGGGAAGCCCGGAAGCCGCTCTAGGCTGTCCCTCTCGCTTCCCCTCTCCAACGGAAGTCCATGCGCTCTCCAAAGGCCCTGACTCATTC